>NW_015639782.1:3447597-3481674 GCF_001515625.1 Sinocyclocheilus rhinocerous
TGCACAGACTGTTCTGTGTGTGACATCAAAGTACCACGAGAGCCATTAGACAGCATTTTTTAAATGTTTGTTTTGATGTCAAATAAGTCTGGCTGTTTTGCTCTTTTGTTAAAGCAGTTTAGCTGTTGTAAAGTTATACAACTACATTTGTGTTGCTGGGTTTTAAAGCAGGTTTGATTTTTTATTTTCTTCCTTATCAGTCTGTATTTACAGCAATTTCACTGTCCACTCTGTTCAAATGTGGATGAATGGCTACACAACATAGATGTGTCCAGAGCTGTGTGAGATCACTACCACCCTGCTTTTGTGGTGGGTAGGTAGGGTTGTTAAATAATATTTTTTTTGATTTGTTTTTTCCCCATAGGTTTTTAACAATCTAAAAGCTCTTTATTCCAATATTTGAACAGCAGTATCTGTACCTTCACTTACGTAATGGAGTTGTGTACTTTGTCCGCCTCTGCCCATAACTGACTATTCTGTCATTATTTACTCGCCCTCGTGTTGTTTGAAACCTATAGGAAAGAAATAACATCATCTGTAGAATATGTAGGTTATGTAAAATGAAAGACCGCCATTCATTGTATAGCTTACTAAAAAAGATGCAATGAAAGTGAATGGTGATTATCATTATGCCTATAACAACAAAGTAAGCCATACAGGTTTGGAACAATGACATAAACTGCTCTTTTAAATCATTCTGTAGTCTGGGTATGTGTGATTAACTAACATCTCTCTCTAATTATCTCTCTAATAATACTACAGTCAGCAAAGGAGAATGCAGCTTCAGAATGATCTTCAATCACAGCAGCGAAATCATTGCCTGTAAGAAACCTATACATTCATTAAACATCCTAATGTCGATATTTGTTGAATTCAGAATTTGAGGATAAATGAATTTGTTATATCACATTGTGCTGTGATGTAACATTGTCAAAAAAGTTTTTAAATGTTAATAGCATATTTTTGGAACAATTGGGATCAAACAAGATCTCTATAAGAAAAATAAGATCCTACAAGATAAACTGAATTTTCCAGGTTATCAGAATAATTTTATTTTGGTTTTAGAGAATTCTTCTTGATTTTAGAGGATTCTGGCATTCATTTTGGATTTTCTTCTTCTTCAGTGAATGAGTTCATGATGTGTTTGTTGTGATGTAGTAGCAGGGCTGCAGGGCTGCTGGTTGGAGATCAGTGAGCAGGAGCGCAGGGCGAAGCCATGAACACTATACGGGTCAGCTAACACACAACTTCCCTTCCTTCCACGAATATACATGTATTGTCAGAAAAAAGGGGGGAAAAAATGCAAAAATTGTACTAGGGGCTTGTCAGTTACTGGAGCAGTACTGTTAAAGGAATGACATACCTAACCCTAAAAGGTGCATATTAGTACATTAGAGTAGGCATATTTACCCTTAAAGTCACCATGAAATCAAAACTGACAATTTTAATTTTTTGGCAATTAGCAAACAACAACAATGCAATGATCCAATCAACTGCTGAAAGACAAAATCAAGTCCCACCCTACATTTCTTCTTATTCAAGAAGCTGTTTCACTTGGATACATGTCACAATAAGGAAGACTATCGCAATTTCCATACTACTATGCAGCTTTTAGGGAGAAATAAGGTATAAAAATGTCTCTTTAACAGTACTGCCACAGTGACAATCCCTAAAAGTCAATTTTTGCACATTGCTTTTTCTGAGAGTGTGCCATGTATTATAATGCATTGATAAGCAGATCCATCACATGACCTGCTTTTGTCCTCTAAAACTTAAAGATTCATTATATTTTGCATTGCATGTACATGATTATTTTGTTGTTGTTGAACTAACCTACACATTTTCTCTTCAAAAGGTTCAGTATGAACAGTATCTGCAAAGACTCAAAGACATAAGAGTTTCTGAAAACTCAAAGGTGCTTTTTATGGGAAGGTCATGTCTATTAAAAGGTGTCAGGACAAACATGAACAAAACTGTAGGTTACGGGTCTTTACTGAATGTCTGAAAATGTTACTGAAAAGTTAATGGGAAACAGTACACTTGCATCGATTGTGATGTCTGGTTTTTCTCCAGCAGGTACAACAGCACTTAAAGAACAATATTCAGCAGAGGGAGGAGGATGAAGGAATTAAGGCCGAACACAGGTCTGACTTTAGAGGCCATCTTCTGTCCTCCAATTCTCCAGACCCATCTCAGCCTTCTCACACCATGCTAAACACTCATCAGACAGGGAAAGGTAATGTGCTTAGCAATTTCTCATGCCCCATATCAAAATTTTTTGAGAAAACTCTTAACAAGGCCCTTTTTCTTTAGACATCAAGCAAAATGCTGAAAGACACAACCATCATCCTTGCGTTCCACCCACTTGGTTAACTGGCTCACAGTCTTTTATTTCCAAACTCCCCCAAAACAATATCCCAAAGGATTACAAAACCTTCACAACATTCAAGCCTTGAATTATCCCTTGCCACCCTACTATTCTTTACCTGGAGATTCAGTCTGTCAGTCACATTCTCCAGTCCAGCAAAAGCCACCATCAATGGACCATCTGTGGGCCGGTATAAGGCAAGGGTTTATGCCTACAGCTCACTTCACTCCTGCTGGTGCTTCCTGGCCACAACTTCCAGCGCTGAACCCCATGACGTGGGGTATGATGGATGTACCAGACCCCAGTGAAGAAAGAATCCAATGCAATGAGAGTTGCCAGAGACCAAAACACAGGAGGAATGGGAAAGAGAGCGATCGGTCTTCTGAGCTAGACTGTAGACCAGGTTAGTTGTTTTGTGAAATTTGGTGACTTTATATTGATTTGTTTCTCTTTGGGAAAAATATTACATGATATTAGTCTAATGTAAACAAACTGTCCTTATAAATCCGTGTATGTTTATTCTTGAAGTGCATCTATCAATCAACCATGAAGAAAGTAGTGAAGGTAGCACTGTGTCCTCTAAAGTCATGGTTTCTGCGATGCAAAAACGGAGAAAGAAAAAAAGAGATAGAACCAAATCAAACTCTACAGAAAATAGGAACGAATCTCATAGGTAAGCCAAATGAGCAGAATCATTTTCACACGTTTATCAGTCCATGCAGACAAAAATGATATATTTTCGCTCCATTTGCAATGCCATCCACATGTTAGAGATAGATCTTCCTAAGATTTGGAAACAGTGTCAAAACATTCATATCTTAATATAACATCTTTCCACATTTCTCTGTTTTAGCTCTTCCACTATATCACAAGACGCTTCCGATAGCCACTCAAAATCAGCAAAATACATCAAAAACCATCCAAGAAGTGTAACAGCAAAGAATCCATTATCACTGAAAAAGAATGTTGATGCAGTGATGCAAGATGAAGACGAACAAGAAGAAAGCAGGAGCCAAGAAATTTCTCAGAGTAGTGTCAGCTCTGAAAAGATAGATGGATCTGAAGGACTCAGCTTTAAAAAGGAAGACGATTCTGATAAAGGAGATGATGGCAGTCGTGACATCACTGTGGCAGAAGAGAAAATAAGTCACAGAGAAGATGAAGAAGAGGATGAGGAAAGCACAGATGGAGAAACAGGATTGGATGATAAAGCACAGGGTGGTGATGAAAAAGGGAGTGAAAAGAGAGATGGGACTGAACCCAGTGATAGAGGAGAGCCAGAAAAGGAAGGAGATGTTCCAGAGGACATTCCAGATAGTCGAGATGAAGGAGAGACAATGGAGGAAGAGGAGAGAGACAGCAGTTTTAATGAAAAGGAGGCTAGAAAGACTCAAGGACATTTAGAAGATGAGAGGGAAATTCACAACAGGTATATATTTAAATTCATGCAAATATCAGTTCTTGAATATTCATCACTTGTTTTTAATATGAATCTTCTACTCATTGGACTAATACTGACTTTCTGCATAGTCTCGAGGAGTCTGAAGAGGAAGAGGATTACAATCAAGAAATAGAAGATGATGAAGAGGAAGATGATGAGGTTGTGGTTGAGAAAGCATACCCCTGGTCAAGAGATCCTTTTGATGACCATTCAAAATGCCCTGATGATGATGATGATATTGAAGGTCTTCTCAACCTTGTCAACTCCCAAGCACAGCAGTGAGTTTCATTATATTATGTATTATATTGTTTTGTTTTTTTTATTTATTCCCATAGGGAGGATGATGTGACGGAGACAGACCAATCAAATGGTATGTTTAATTTTGTAGTTTTTTTGACAACTTATTTACAAAATTGTGCAATTTTGTACAATTAATCACATTAAATCTATCCGATTTGCAGTGAAAACCTGCAAACTATAGGATTAATTCATGTAAATCGTACCAGATTTGTCTTTTGAGATTTACCTGAGTTCACCATACTTAAAGGGGTCATATGATGCTATTTTAAAGATAATTATTTTGTGTATTTGATGTAACAGAATATGTTGACATGCATTAATGTTCAAAAACACATTATTTTTCAAATACTGTACATTATTGTAGGTCCTCTATGCCCCGCCTCTGTCAAACACGTCGTTTTCAACAAAGCCCCCTCCTTTGACAAGCGCAGTCTGCTCTGATTGGCCAGCTGACCCAGTGCATTGTGATTGGCCGAACACCACAAGCACGCATGGAAATGTAACGTCCCTTACCATAAACGCGAGCGTCAGCTTTTAAAGTAAATATCAAGACAGTTAATAATGTCGTTAGTTTTACCATCAGTTCAAGCCCGAAAGGGCAACAAGTCGTGTGACAGACACAGTGATGAAGCTGGTATGTGCTCTCTCGCGCGCAACTTTACAGATCTTCTTTATGCACCAAGAGCTTGTAACACTTCAAAGAGAAAGGAAAACTTAAAATCGCATCATATGACCCCTTTAAAGACTAAAAACACAGATCTTGTTATCTATCTATCTATCTATCTATCTATCACATTTGGATAGTGAAATTGTATTATTTGCATTCAGCATAGTTTTTATTAACTTTTTTTGTCCAGATCAACCCTCTGGTTCAGAGGAGGAAAATCTACCACAGAAGAACCATCCTGCAGCCACAAATGAGATAGTGGAGTCTGATGATGAGTTTGACCACTTCTGTGATTAAACCAGAAACTAGAACATAAATGGGAAACAATGGAAAGGGAAAACCAACAATGGATGAATACGCTGGACAGAAGCTGCAATAACTCGATGCTTTCCGAAAATGAGCAAGGTGCACACCCTAAACAGCAGCTTCAGACCAGCCAGAGAGCCACAAGGCCGAGCAATGAATAGAGGAATCAGATTACAAAGGGATGAAAGGGATAAATAGATGCTGGGTGTCCCTCATCTTTTTTTTGTTATTTGCTGGTAGCTTATCTGACTGTCCTGAAAGAACCACACCACTGTCACTCTGCAAACACAGGTGGATCCAGAGATGAAGAGAGAATAATAGAGAAGATGAATAGTGGATGACGCTAAATGAGAGAAGCCAAGTTATAGATTTTATTCCAAGCACATAGCCTAGCTGAAATGGTTTCACTTTACTAAAACAGTAAAGCGTTTCTTTAATCTATCAATGTATTATTTATGTCCTATAGGGAATCAAAGTGTTTGCCCTGAATTCTTCTGCATTAATTTAAATGTAGCAAGAGTTTGAACGCTTTCTCATTCAGATAGGAAGCGTGGCCTGAAGCGAGGGGCATGAGTGGGGGTTCGGGGGAAGAGGGGGCGCTACGGGAAGGAGTACAGGCCTGTCACTGCCTCTGAGTGATGGCTATTTGAACAGGCATATTTACCCGAGCCCTTGTGAAAGGAGACTGAGGGACACTAACGGAGACGCGCAGGCACAGACAGGCAATAAAAAGCTGGCCACTGTGTAAACAACATGGCCTAGTCTGTTCAGCTGCTGCCATGCCAACAGGGCAGCTTCCACTCTCCAGCCAATCACATACCAGCTTTTTGACAAGTGGAACAAACCCCCCATCAGATGTTTTAAGCAGCCATTGATTAAATGCTTATAAAATAAAATATTATCTTCTGCGTTTAGGTAGCTGCGCAGACCGATCGGCATATGACATACCGCCAGAGCGTTTCGAGAGCAGACGACTCTTTAAGCTTTTGAATCGCTCTCGTGGTACTTTTATGTCATATGCCGATCGGTCTGCGCAGCGCCGATGCACCTCTAACAAGCCTTTTATACATAGGCACATTCCAGGATCTGGCGTTCGCTGGGCCTGGTGTCAATAAAAGCTTTTATTTCAGTAACAAGGACGTTTTCAGTTCTGAAACTTACAAGATATTCTTTTAGTATGATGACCTCTTATATATCAAAAGCTCAAGTAAAAGTTGATTTCTCAATTCATGACTCTCAATTCCTTTCCTCCTGCCCCCACCCCCCCTCACAGTCTGCGTCCACAGCTGGCCTACTGATGACCTGCAGACAGCATCTTCACACCCTACAAATCCACATTCACACCCTTGTAATGCTAAGAACTGAATACTCACATAGCCAAGACTCTTCAGATATTTAGAAAGCCATAGCACAGTCATTCATCATATCAACATACAGCAGAATCTGTCGACAAGCCGACTTCTAAAGAGGGCAATAATCTGTGCAGGAGTAGATCACAACCATGAAATCTCATGAACTCCTCACGTCCTGGCTTCTCTCTGAATCTCGGACACACACTGAGGGGTCTGTGGCTTCTGCTCAGATCGCTGTGGGTGTCCCTGTGTCCCATTGTTGAGAAAACACTGCTTTGGGGAGGTCCACCATTAAGACCAGTGTCTTCCTATTGTTCTCATACACTCAAACACAATCCTGCTTTCCCAGGAATCAAAGGTTAGGCTAGGAGGGGATGAAGGGGGTCGCAACCTTTCTACTGCTAGCATTCAGCCCATGAGACAGCACACACCAACTGCACCAACCAGTCAAAATCGCAAGGCATGTCTGGACACTAACCACTAACCTATCTTATATCTTCAGTGAATCTGTATTTTGATTGGTTTGTGCAGCATGCAGGTTTTTCTGACTGTTTAGAGACATGTTAGCGTCATAAATAAGCATTTTTATTTCATTTTTATCTCATTTACTTGTAAATTAATTTTCTATTAATTATTTTTATCATAATTTTATCATATAATTTCATTTTATTTGTAATTTATGTAGCATTTTTTCATACACATGCATTTTTATTCCAAATTCATGCACTAGTAAATTAATATACATAATCACCCTATATATTCATTTTATATTATTTCATTATTTGATAATATATAATACAATAATATTTTGTATTTATTTGTTTTTGGTTTTCTGCCTGTTTAGAGACATGTTTGTGCAATTAATATTATTTTTTTAATTCATCTACTGTTAAATTAATATGCATAATATTCCTATTATTTATTTTATATTATCTAATTATTTTATCATATGTAATTTTATTTATAATTTTTTTAGTTTTCTTTTTCTGCTATGTTAAAAGACATATTAGTGCCATAAATATGAATTTTTATTTCCAACTCATTTACTCGTAAATTAATATGCATAATGTTCCTATACTATTTATTTGATATTGTCTAATTATTTTCATATATATATATATATATATATATATATAATTTTTATGTATTATTTATTCTTATTGTTTTGTTTGATTTTCTGTTTAGACATTTTATAATGAAGTTTTATTTTCATTATTTTCGTGCCATAAATATGGATTTAAAACATATTTACAAGTAAATGGATGTGCATAATATTTCTACATTTATTTTATATTATCAATTTTTTCATAATTGTTAATAAAAATAAAAATAATTATTATATTATTTATTGTTCAGGGTCTGCTCTATTTTATGCAAACTGTGCACTTTATAATATATTTTTAAATTGATTTCTAAAGGTGGCTATTAAAGGGCTACTAGTTTTCAGTGTGGCTGTCTCGTTCAGGTTAGTGTGAGGAATGTCAAGACAGGAAATGATGTTTATCTTTTACAATGTGAGCAGGACAATGCCTCTGTTGAGTTGATTCTTCCCCAAACACTCTCTTGAGGAATTTAAAAAATGCAGCAGTAAAATAATATGGAAGCCGGAAAGTCTGATTATAATCTTGCACCTCACACCAGACAAATAATTAACACCTTTTGGAATGTTCAAAATTTTACTTGAGATTTACAGCAAGAAATTCACATTCATATGTATCTTCAAACACCTTCAATTCAATTGAATTCACTTGAAACATTCATCAAAGAAATCCTTCAGCATCAGATAACAGATACTTCTCCAGCTATGAGTCCAACTAATATATACAGCAATTATAAGTATCTAAACAGAAATGAATCCATTTTTAAAGCCCTTAATAGACTATAGGAGGTTGATCAGGAGGAACTCAGAAGAGGAGCAGAACACATGCTAAATCCAGGGTAGTAAACAGAGTCTCCTGCATACGAGGTGAAGTTGGGATGAGAATTAGACTGGCAGTAAACCGGGTAGTTCACAGGAGTCTCGCAGTACTGGAAGTCCATAAGTCGCGGGACAGAAATGGAGTGTTGGGAAGTAGGTTCACAGTGCAAGCTGGATTCCATAGAGGCTGGCGGGACAGACTGCAGGCTGGGACTGGGCATTGTTGGGAACGGGACGTTAAGAGAAGGCAAGTGTGGCTGGGTAGGAAATAAAGTGTGTGAGGGTGTAAGGTGCTGACAAAGATGGGAAGGAGAAGGTGCTTTGGTTGCAGGATAGGATACTGGTAATATGCTTGAATGCTGTGCTGTGGTGTCACTCGGAGGAGGCACAGGTGATTTACAAGAAGAGATGAGTGACTTGACCTCCACCTTTTTCTTCTTCCCTTCTGATTTCACAGCTTCCCCATCCGAATTTTTTGATGGCGACGTCACCTTCTGACACTTGAAGCGCTTCTGGCGACGCATGTAGCAGCCGTTTTCAAACATGTTACCGGAGTCGGGGTGCAGGGCCCAGTACGAGCCTTTCCCTGGCGAGTCTGGTGATCTTGGTACACGCACGAAGCAGTCGTTGAATGACAGGGAATGGCGGATGGAGTTTTGCCATCGCTGTTGATTCTGTCTGTAATACGGGAAGAGCTGGCGGATCCAGTCGTAGATCTCGTTCAGAGTCAGTCTCTTGGTTGGCGACTGCTGGATTGCCATGCAGAGAAGAGAGATGTAGGAATATGGTGGCTTGGCGTGGCTTAAGGTCCGTCTGTAGACTGATTTCAGCGCTGGAAACTCAGGTTCACTGGAGCTGCTCTCAGTGTATCCTTTGGGGTTTGGTGGAGGCAGTATTCCCACTGGGCTTCCGAGTCTCCCGGTGTTTCCCGCAGCTGCTGAATCACACGGTGGGCCGTAACTCTGGTAGTGATGCTCTGGGGGGGAATATCCTCTGGGGCCCAACAGCAGGTTGTCTGCTCCATAATACACCTAAAAATATTAGAAATTAATAAATTATCATTAAATTTTATCATACATTATTATTATTATTATTATTGTAATGTGAGGGCCAGAGTCAGAAATAAACCAAAGCCTTGGGCCCAAAATCACTTTGATAATGTGAAAAAATACCCCAGATTTTTTAAATGCAGTGAATTTTTTTAAATCTGTTATCTAATATTTTATATATTTAATAATATTCAATCAAAGCAACTGTTGTTGAATGTGTCACTAATATGATGTTTTTTTCTTTGACCAAATTAAAATCAGCTGTTTATTGTTATTGTCTTTTGCATTATTTTGATTTTATAATTAACAGCAATCAAATTTATTAGAGTTAGTTTTGGAATAAAGTATTATAAATAAATAGGTATATGGTTTTTAAAAAAGACATTTTAAAGGTTTTTAAAAACTAATTCTGCAAAGGTGAATTTTAATTTAATGATCTGTCTTTTTAGGATAGAGTTAAAGTTTACCGTGCAAACTTGCTTGCTTTTTGTCCTTTTTGGTTTTGCATTATTTGGGTTATTAATATTAATATTAAACGTATTAATATTCGGCATAATGCGCATCTGTTGGACTTGTGAAAGTGACGATTATTGTGAAAAAAAGGGTAGGTAAAATAAGCTACAACTTTTTCGGTTTATATGTAGCCTAAAACAATTGTTATGGAACTGTGCAGTAGAACCGAAATATACATTTTGACGACGATGATGACTTGTTTTGCTGACGTCGGCGTCCATAGATTCTTGTCTATTCAATTATTTCCAAACCAAACCAAACCTTGGCGCCTTGCATGGGTAACACCATGTAAATGTATTCTGACCACCCACCTGGCCGATAACCCCATTATCCGGCTTGTCCGGCTATTCTTCTCACCCTTGCTTTGTCTCTTTTTAAGTCACACACCGTCCGTCTTTTTTCTATCTCAGGACAGAGGGGTATTTGGGGGCGCGACTGCTGTTTTCAGTTGTTCCTTTTTTCCACGATGGACAGCGTTCGTAATAATTCGGCGCTTTTAAGTCGGAACCCCGCTTTCGTGTTTGGGATTCTGAAACGCCCCTCCGGTTATGAGCCCGTGCTGGGCCGATTGTAAGTCATGCACGAGTGTCAAAGCGCGAGACATTCAACACAATCACAGAGTCAATCAATTAACTGCCGCGAGACCACACACACACACACACACACACACACACACACGTATAGACACAGATAAAAAGCTTCAAACGGTAAACGTCACCTGTTTCTTGACTATAATATTTTAAAAGGTTTTGTTCTGATCTGTTGTGTTTTAGCTGAAAATTGTGTTTGAATAAATTAGAGCTGAGCAAAAAAAAAAAGGAAAAAAAGAATGTAGGCTATTCCTAATATTAGCCTAGTAAAATAGCCTATTAGTTAGGCTACTCAAAATGTTTCGGGGAATATATAAATATAAATAATAAAAGTTTCTCCCCAAAACAACAAAAATTAAGAATAATTAGGCTATTAAATATCATTTATTAAAAAATTAGAAATGACAGGTAAATCGAATAAAATGTTTTCTCCCATGGGAACATACCTCGCTGGAGTAAAATGAAATCCATTGATCGCCTCTCTCCCTTTTCACTTCGTCAATCATGTCTTCTGCTGTTATTCAACTAAATAATTATTTAATTAATGATGCAAAATGACAGAGTGAATTAAATAAGTAAAACGATATTTAACTCTCAATGAGTATCACAGAGCATTTGGAAAGCCAACACCTCTTTGTTTAAACTGCTGTAGGTGTCCAGTCAGGAAAGTTTGGAAGTGTGCTGCTCCTCATATATGAGCGAGCGCTGTTCTCCCGCCCTCTGACCAGCGTCCTGCCCCCTGAACACTACACACTAGCCTACTACACTGCTTTATTCACTTTATTGAGCAATCACAAAATGGCCAGTTATATCCACCTGAGAACCAGAAAAAAAGTTTAGTGATTTTTTTTTTGTCATTACATTGGTTGGAGCATAAGAAACAAATGGAAAAAAAACATTTTTGAAAAAAAAAAAATAAATAACAAAAATTCATAGGAATATAGATCTATATTTTATTTCCCTATTGACTTGTTGTGTCTCCCCAAAATACCTGATTAACATGATGTTTGTCCGGGTGTCCTCTACAGAAGACATGTACGAAAATTATGCCGCTTCGCAACAAAAAGTCATATTTTGATTTTTCTGAGATGTTTATTTACGACAAACAATTAGAAAATTAGCCAGATTTAAATGATAATTACAAAACATTATCATATTTCCCTAAGAGTTCTTTCTTTCTTTCTTTCTTTCTCCAACCCCTTTAGCATATAATGAATGGGTTTGCTGTACCACCATTACCTTTGTAAAGACTATATTTGTGGAATTATATGTGGAATAATCAGTAGCAAATAAATGACAAAAGTAACAAAAAATGCTTATATTCTAGGTCTAGACAGGCATATTATCATCTAAATAAAATGAGTTTTTATGGTTAATACAAATTCTCAAATACATCAATGAATTTAATGTGACAAATTGATCACAGCTGTGTTTTTATATGATTAGAAAAGAATCAGCTCTTCTTAGAGGTAAATGCTCCTGAAAATTAAAAGGCAAATATTGCCCCTTAATTTAAAAATATATTTCAGACATTGATACTACAATATAGATCCTTGACCTAGAAATATATTCATGTGCATCTCTTTTTTTCCAGTCTGTAAAGTTGGTATTGTGTCTCATTCAGTGGTCACAACTCGCCCCTCTCCCTTTCTCTCCCTCCACATCTCAGTCCTCTCCATTGTGGGAGACAGCTGTTTGGCGGATTGGGGGTGTTGGGTGTCATTTTTATTGATGGAAAGCAAACATTTACTCTGTGTGCCATTTAAAAGCCCCACCCTCATTTGCCTGCCAGTTCAGCTCAGCCAGTCAGAGGCCTCAAGAAACACTCCTGCTCTAACAAAACAGTCTTTACCAGTTGTGTATTCATATTGACAAAGGAGAGACCAAAATATTCATACCATCCTCAAAACTTGGGGGAGTCAGTTTTGGAAAAAAACAAACCAAAAAAACTCTGGATTCCTCGCATTTCCCGCTGTGCCATTATCCCCATGTGGGGGAAATGTTTATCTAGTGCTAAGTGCCTCCTGCATTTGATGAAATGTTCTTAAAAACAAGGCAATTAATTACATCCTATTCAGACCTTCCCAAGGTGTGAGAATTGACAGGAACTTACTGATTAAATCACCAATTGGGCATTAACACAATAATATTTAAAGACTCCTTAAAAAAAGCTTTCTTAAAGATATTTGAGGCTAATACATCAAGTGAGCATTGCACAGTTCATTGATATGTGTTGGAATCAAATATCAAAAGACTCCTTAGGAAACATAGATTCACCAAAGGACCTGAAGGAACTTTTATTAATTAAACTGCAAGATGTTTGATTGTGATAATCTAGAGCTCCAGTCTTAAAATGCTGCTACAATTCAATAGTTTGCTTGAAAACCTAAACAATTGAGCCTAAACGCAAATAAATAAATGAAGCCAGCCAGCCATTTTCCGTTAGATCTTTTTTTTTTTAATTTCATGGAAATACAACATAATTATAATTCCTGTTCAGAACCATCTGTTGTACATTGTATTATTCTCTCCTTTTTCTGTATTTCAAAACATGATCACTTGTACAACAATATGAACAAAAATCTCATGTCACAAATAGATGACAATAAATTACACCTGTCATGCTTTGAGTTTTGAAAACAGCACGTCCTTAATGTCAAAACATTTTTTTCCATCATCGTTCACATATTAACCCTTCCAAGAGCAAGAAAAATCTACTTTTATGCATAAATAGATTACTGGAAAATACCCATTTAATTCAACGGTTATTTAAAAACGGATTAAAATCAATCTGAAAACTCCAGGAAATAACAGAATATGATGAGCATTCATGAGGTTACATTTACAACAGCCACATAAATTACAAAACTGAACAGAATGCTTGCCAATCTGCCTAACACTGCTGAAGCAAAGGGCCTGTGAAGGTAAATACTGAAATATTTGAAATTTTAGTAACCTTGATATTGAAACAGCAGATGTCCAATATTTTTGCTTTTTGTCCATTATTGGTCAAGGTAATGCAGTATTACTACTGTAGTCTGTAACAGTAAGAGGTGATTAAAGAGATGTCATCACAGCACAAATCCAGTTATTAGTACTTCAGACCGGTGAACTGCTTCACTAGTTTACGCATGATTATTGTGTATAAAATAGCCCAAATTAACAGTCCAAAGACTGAGATTAAACTGACAGAAAAGATAAGTGAGGTTACTTTTCAACAGTTGAGGCAAATACTGATACCAGTTAAGTACCAATAAAATTTGAACAAGTACTACACGCAATTCTCGACCGCAACATCTACAATGATGGATGTTACAAATGCAAAGATCTGTAAACCAGTGCTGTAATGCAATAAAGATAACAGAATGCTGTAAACAATTCTGAGCATAAAAGAATTAGAAATGGGAGAAATTATTGTCAATAACTCAACATACTCTTGCTTTTTGGTCTGTATATTACAGTACAAACAATATTAGGATATATGAGATTTGTGAGGTACATGCAAATACTATTATAAATGAAATCTGTATGGGCATTGTTAAAAACAAATAAACTAAACTGACATCAATCATGTTTTCTTTTAATAGTTATTTATAATCAAAAGTCATTTATATTTACTTTTTTTTTTTTTTTAACTAGAACTTAATCAACATTTGTTAAAACTTCCTCTGGTGACCTGGAAATATTTTCGGCAGTCCTAAATCTCTCAAACTGGTTCACTTCAAATGTGATACGGATAGGGAGTGTTGATATTCATAAGGGTTAGATAACAGCTGGGGAAGACGGAGAAATCTACTGTGATTTTTAACCATGTGACGAGACTGGAGGTTTGTCTCTTATTTAAATGAAGCCGAAGGCAATCTTGAAAGGCCCTGTACACTACATTTGAGACCAATGTCACACCAGAGGAAGAATAGGATAGTCAAATAAAGTTTATTTAACATGTGGTGGCCAGAGACTGATGTATAGGAGGCTGGAAACAGCGAACATGCTCTACAGTAGAGCTGTCTGTCTCCACAGCCTTCATGTATTTGTTGAGGATGGCGAAGATCTCGTTGTTGAGAATCTGATACTTTCTGATGCGGTCTGCCATCTTTTTCAGGGGCTGAAAGTTACATGACAAAACATTAAATACAGAAGCCCATATCTACAAGTTGGCACATTTACACTATCGTCCAAAGGTTTGGGGTCTGCAGGATTTTATGTTATTGAAAGAAGTCTCTTATGCTCACCAAGGCTGCATTTATTTGATCAAAATACAGTAAAAACAGTAATATTGTGAATTATTATTACAATTTAAAATAATCGTTTTTTTATTTTAAAATATTTAAATTTTCAGCATCATTACTCCAGTCTTCAGTGTCACATGATCCATCAGAAAATATTCTAATATGCTGATTTACTGCTCAAGAAACATTGCTGACCCCAAACTTTTGAAGAGTAGTGTATATTGCATCGCTAACGGTGTTAAGAGTTTCCTGCAATGATTTGTCATTTTTAAATAGTTCATGTCTATGAAATCAGAAACTTACCACATTCTTAATGATCTCATCTTTGCCGTCCTGCCTCTGGACCTTCAGCAAGTGGTAGCAGAAATCGAAGAGGTCAAAGCGACGTTGTTGTCCTAATAGCACAATAATGGCACATCCAGCCCAGTTCAGACCATCACCGAAGCACTGCCTGAACACAAAAAAGCCCAAAACATTTCATTTATATGATGTGAACCTAAATCAAGTGCTTGCTTGCTATTTTTTGTGTAAATTACAAACTATTCAAAAAATCCCAGCTGAATGTATATGCATACTCTGCAGTGAACTCGTGCGTGCCCACAGGGATGCAGTACACAAACTGCATGGCGCTCCAGAGGCGGTGGAACTCCATGCACTCGTCCACATGCATGACGCCATTGGTGGGGGGAGGGCCTCGCCACACGCTGTCCTGAAGGAAGCTGCGAATGCGCGTCAGGATGACTTCAAACATGGACAGACCACAGCACAGACGCTCCTTGGTCAGCAGGTCTCCCTCTCGTGCTATTGCAATTTGCTATGAAAGGCAATTAAAAAACAAAACGTGTTAAAATGGAGACCAAATCAACCTAATCATGTACTGCACTGCAGGCATAAACAGTCTAAATACAGTGGGTATAGAAAAGAATCACCCCCTTTAAAAGAATCACATTTTATTGCTTTGCAGCCTAAAATGAAGACAGACACAGTTTTTGTTTTATCCAGCTGTATTTACTCAGTGCAACTTATAACATCCAAGTGAAAGATATAACACCAACATGTCAGAAACAAACAAAAATAAAGAACCAGAATCACTGAGTTGGAAAAAGGATCAGCCCTTCCTAAAAATGACTTGTAAACTCAGTCAGGTGTAGCTAATCACCTTCTCAATGGCACACAAAATCATTTGACTTTCAACTGTGATCAGCTGTGGTCATTTTGATTTGCTCAGCATGAAAAGAGCTTTCCTGGAGCATTTCAGTCCTTGGTAGTACAACTGAAGCACTGTCAAAAGATCTCTGGGATGAAGTTAAGTCAGGAGATGGATACAAAAAATTTCAAAGGCTTTATCAATGCCTAGAAGCACAGTGAAGTCTATTATTAAGAAGTGGATTTGGTACAACACAGACCCCTGGATCAGGACGTCGCTCCAAACTAGATGAAAGAGCCAGACTAGTTTACTGAAAGAAATGTATTATTCTATTCAGCAAAAATACATTAAACTGATCAAATGCGACAGCAAAGACGTTTACAATGTTACAAAATATTTCTATACAAAAACATAAATAAATGTATGTGGTAGTGTTATACATGTTGTGTTACTGATAAATGCGATGAGCATGTTGGCTCTGATCTGTGAGTGCCTCACCTGTGGGGTCCCAAGTCTCTCAATAAGGGGCACTAGGTGAAGAGGAGCATACTTTGCCTCCAGCCTCTTCATCCTCACCTCAAGTCGCTCACCCTCTGTAAAAATACAACATTAAATGAAGATTTCAGCAGGTATAAAACTGAATTTATATAAATATTTCTTAATCAGAAAGCAATTATGAGGAACATGATCTTGTAGTTTTTAAATGTAATTTTTCACCTTTGATGTAGACTCTTGGGAGGATGTTCTGGAATGGAGCAGCATGAAGTAAGTCACAAACTTCTTCCTGTGACTGAGTTCAAACAAAACAAAAACATGAGGAATGAATGAAAAATGCTTCTTTATCACACTGTTAAATGAAATCTGAATCAAGCTTTACATACAAACATCACACACACACACACATCAGTGTGAAAATGGGTTAGTCATAATATGTATGAAAATGTGAAAATGTAACGGTCCTAAACAACATGATGATATTTATGTAGAATTGATGGTGACTGAGAAGCTCAGTCTGAATAACGGTAACTGATTATACCAAATATAGTATTGATAAAAGGATCTCATCCAATAATTTGATCACAAATAGCACTTTCTGATTCTACTCGAAAGTTCGAAACAATAAAAAAAAAAAACCTTGAAACAATTTCAAAACATTTCCTTTAAATCACCTGCTGTGAACAGCGTTCCTATTATTATGCATGGTCTCATTTTTTATATATTTATTTTATTATTTCGATACATTATATAAATATTTATATAAATAAATATATACATATTTATATATAATATGCATATTTCTGTGAGAACTATGATAGTTTTTTTGCAATAAAAGGTTGTATATATTTGTTGGAAATATGTTGGGTACCCTATTAAAGGGTGGCATATTCTTTATTTTATTCACTTAACACTATTTTTTTGAAGTTGGTCTATGCATGCATGCAGATTGTCCTTGGTTGTTGCGACATGCCCTACTTTTCTGAGCAAAATTTAACACATTAACTTAAAAATTTTTTTTCTTGAGACTCGTATGTTCTACGTTTCAGTCTGTTGTGCTCCATCTAGCTATTTTTTTAAACACAAAAATGGGTCATGTGACTGCCCAATCCACAAACTGTAGATTACAAAACGTAGTTTTGAACATCCCTAACTACTAATATGCATTCTATTAAACCTCTACATCAACATTTACTAATATAAACCCAGAAAGATATAAAATATGGGATAAATAAATGACTATTGTGGCAGTTGGTGTAAACCCTAAATTAAATGTAATGTGAAAGTTTAAAGGTCTCATGGCATTAACCTTCAAATCAATGAGGCACACAAATTTGAGCAAAAATCACTTCATTCACAATAATAAAACAAGCACCGAACAACACCCAAACAAGAAGAGAAAGACGACCAGAAGAGCACCCTGACAGAAACAATGTTAATGAGAGATCAGCGTGCAATGATCATCCGACACATTCACTATGCTTCAGAGAGAGAGACCCAAACAGAAACACAAGAGAAACAGGCATCAGAAGAGTTACAGTCAGAAGAAGAGAAGTGTATGGAAGCAGATGTGCACCAGTACGGGACGTCACAGGCAGCCAGAGAGGAGTCGTGACTGCCATGAAAGCAAGGAAGACTTCCTTTGGAAGAAATGATCCTAAAGAAGCCTCTTAATAGTAACCCACTGGGCACATGCAGAGTCCAAACGTCACGACAGTGCCAGACGTTCACAGCTCCGTATTACATTTCGAGTTTTATTCTCTCGTCTTGGTGACACTAGCATCCTTGAATCCATGGCAGAACACGGCACAAAAGTGACTAAAGAAAAAGTATAAAAACCAGGAAGAGTGTGTGTTCAATCAGTTTGTGGTACGGTTACATGAATGAGGCCTAATTCCTTACCACCTGTAGTTGTTGCCAGCGTGTAATGAGAAATAAAGTAGCTTTTTAGGGGCAGATGGCAACAGTGTCCTCCACCCACACACTCGTTAACATACACACAGTAATTCATTGATATTCACATCCAGAAATGCACACATATTGGCATACACATCAGTGTACAACACACACTTTCTACAAATTCAAATCTGCCTCTTTATGGAGCTCATTTGCAAAGCCAGGCTGAGTCATGTCAGGATTGGGCCTTGAAATTTGGTGCGTCAACAGGATGCTTTCATTATAAAAAAATATTTCCTTAAAGCAAATCATAAATATTCAGAAGAAAACAAGGCATATTATGAAAGATCAGACCTGCCAACCTTGGCAAAGTATTATGAGAACAGGAATAGTGCTAAGCTAAGTTCATATTATTTTGCACCATTTTGCTTTGCACCCATTTCCCCATATACACCACCATATCATGAAGAAAACAATGCAATAATTTATAGTTCGGTGAGGGATAACCCACTGGGAAAGCAATTTTTTTAATATCAGCCTTAAAATGTGGATTTAGTCAATTTTAGCATAAGGCTATAAGGAAAAATAAAGGGAAAAAAAGTCTCTCTACTTTATTTGCCTCATTGAACACAAAAGTTGCACCACATTTTTGTGTAGTTTGGAATCGCAAATCTTACCTTGGCAGGTCTGAAAGATTAAAGCTAAAATAGAAATCAGCTTTGAGATGAGGTTTTATATTACTTGATTAGGACTAAGTCATGCAAATATGAAAATTAAGTCAGAGGGGGTCTCACCAGAGCTTGCTCGATGAGCAGACAGAAGAGGATGGCGTTGCCCACCTCCCTCAGACTCTGAAACACATCTGTCTTGAGCTCAGCGTACTCAATGATGTCCTTCAGCTGATGGTGGAAGAACTCCAAGATGCCTGACAAGCGTTCCACATTGCATAACTTAAAAAACACTCCAGGCTAGGATCTGACATTCATATCCTTAAGTTACAGCCTTCTTAACTTTAACAAGCTATAAAATGTTTTACAAAGTGTAATACAAATTGTTTTAATTCATTCATTCTACTAAATTAACAAATTAAATTGACAACTCTAATATAATTACATTTACATTCATGCATTTGGTAGACATTTTTATCCATTTTTAGAGGCTTACAGAGCATATAATTTTTTTAAAATTATTTTAAAATCTTTTTTCATCCTATTCCTTGTATTTATTCTGTTTACACACTGTTGGATGCATGTAAGATAGGCTGCTGCATGAATAGGGCATACATAAATACATAAATCCGTAGCAGATTAAGACAGGTGGAGTTGGGGGAAGTGGAGGGTCTCTGATAGTGGTGCAGGACCAGCTTATACTGAATACTGCATCAGAATATAATATAATATCTAATACCTTTAGTCTCTGTACTCATTATTAGACTGTGACACAACTGGAGTGTTACTAGCTCTGAACTCACCTGGTGATCCGTACTCATGACGAGGGAGACGGCAGATCTTGGGCATCACCTCTATGAGGGTTTTCACATACTGCAGGATGGTGCCTTGCAACTGGAAAAGACAGATGGACATGACAAGTGATAAAACAAAATTGGAGAAGTGCATGAAAGAGAAACTACATGTACACATAGCAGAGAGACAAAATACCAAGCTCTTGACAATCTTGAGCAGCTCCTCCATCACCACAGCAATGCCCTGGTAACCAAGAAGACGGCATATTGTTTTGAAGTGTGGAGGACCCACAAAATTCCTGTAGGAACTGTAGATGTGGGAGTAAGCAATGTTCAGAGGCTGAAAAACAGAGCGAGATGTTTAAAAATAGACATCAATATTCTCTAGCACACTGTATGTAACACATTCAAGTCTTTGGTTCGGTATCACAAACTAATTATGCTGCTTACAGACCTTGGAGCCATACAAGTAGTAAGGCTGGACATTGGCAGGTTTGTCCCTCTGAGGCTCCTGGGTAAAGGGAATGGCTGTCCGCACAAACCTGTTCCATGAGATTTAACACTTTTGTCAACATTGTCATCTATAATGAACCACATTAGTACGGATCTGTATCTACAGCTTATGTTTACCAACCTGTTGGTGGAGCCATTGTAACAGTAGTTTGGTAAGAAGTCAAAGTTGAGTTCCCAGAAGACATGCAGTGTGATGCGGCCGTATGGAGCAGACACGTTGTGATTGGCCTCACGGAACATGGCGTCAAAACTGTCCAGGGTCATGTGCTTCGAGAGCAGGCGATGAGTCAACCTGTTGATTTCCATCAGCCATTCAAGCTCCTGAAATACACATGACCAAAACATTTCAGTTTAGTGAATAGTCCAAAGTTCTTAGAGTCTTTGAATTTCTAAATCAAGATGATTAAATATTAAGATGTCCAAATGGGTAAGAAAATTGTCTGCATGTTTGTAATACTGAAAAAACAGAGATTATGAGGACAACAAATACCAAAACAGTCAGAAGCACAAGCATCTCACCACTATGGAGGTGAGGTCCTCGCTCTCAAAGCGGCTGATGGCCTGATCCAGGGATTTGTACATGGCTGCTGAGATCCTCTGGGTTATCAATCTGTTCAAGTCAATGGAGCGACCCAGCATCTAACAAAACAAAAACATGTTGTTAGATTCATCATTTACAGAGTATCGAGAGTGATAGTAAGTTTGCTCTACATTAAAGGGTTAGTTCACTCAAAAATGAAAATTCTGTCATTAATTACTCACCCTCATGTCGTTCCACACCTCTGAGACCTTCGATTATCTTCAGAACACAAATTAAGATATTTTTGATCAAATCCGATGGCTCAGAGAGGCCTCTATTGACAGCAACGCCACCCAAACTCTCAAGATCCATAAAGGTACTAAAGACGTCGTTAAAACAGTCGACGTGACTACAGTGGTTCTACAATAATTTTATGAAGCGACGAGAATACTTTTTGTGTGCAAAAACAAAACAAAAATAACGACTTTATTCAACAACCTCTTCTCTTCTGTGTCATTCTCATACGTTGTTTATGTCCAGCGCTTCCAGATTCTACGTCAGAACGCCGGCTCATTATTGGGCGGCTCCTGCATCAGCATCACACGAATGCGTCACACTGCTCACATGTGCAGTTTTGGCCAATAATGAGCCGGCATTCGGACGTAGAACACGGAAGCCTTCACTGTGCTTACTGCGTTATCCGCGTAAGGATAATGACAGGGAAGAGAAGAGATTGCTGAATAAAGTAATTATTTTGTTTTGTTTTTGGAGTTTGGGTGGCGTTGCTGTCAATGGAGGCCTCTCTGAGCCATCGGATTTGATCAAAAATATCTTAATTTGTGTTCTGAAGATGAACGAAGGACTTAGGGGTGTGGAACGACATGAGAGTGCGTAATTAATGACCGAATTTTCATTTTTGGGTGAACTAACCCTTTAAAACGGAGTTGCCCATTCTAATTAGTAATTGGTGTAGTGTCACACCTGTACATGTCTCTGTTTGAGCAGTGTCTCGTAGCGGTTTGAAGGCGGGTATGGAATGATCACACCATAGTTCTTACACTCCGCACGGAAGCGTTTGTCTAGGAGGACACTGTGAGGAAGAAAAAGAAACATACAATCTATAGCAGAATAATTTCTTTGTTTTGACCTCTGAAGTTGAGCTTGAGAAACATTTAAGATGAGACTGGATAAGATGGATATTGTTACCTTCCAGCCATTGCTTTGTAGTAGGCAAATATCTGGTCAGCTAACTTGTACACAAACTGATCGAAACACAGGTTGACCTAAAATGAAAAAGAGATTGCTTCAGTTTTTACTTAAGATACCTTTGAATGGAAGATAATAATGAACAAGTTGATAATAAATAAGTAGATAAACACTCTACCTCGGCCTCTATCTCATCATAGAGGAACTGCTTCTTGAATTTGGTGAGGGCATAATAACCACTATCATTATAAAGGTCCAACGGATACAACACATATCTGAGGGTAAAAAAAAAAGATTCTAATAATGCTATAATCTGACAGACACAATTAGTGTTCATATACACTACTGTTCAAAAGTTTGGGGTTGGTAAGATTTTCTCTTATAAGTCTCTCATGCTATGGTTACAATTTAAAATAACGGTTTATTATTTGAATATATTTTAAAATATATTTTTTTCCTGTGACAGCAAAGCTGACTCTTCAATGTCTCAATCTTCTAATATGCTGATTTGGTGCTCAAGAAACATTTTTATTATTGTCAATCTTGAAAACAGTTGTGGTGCTTAATATTTTTTATGGGTACTGATATATACGATTAATTTAACACATCCATACTGAATAAATAGAAGACTGACTCCAAAATTTGGAACGCTCGTGTAGCTTAATACCCAGTATAAACTTTGTGTATGTGGCACATACTCCATCATGGAGGGCTCTTTGGTCTCCAGAATGTGGTCGGTGAGGATCCAGGGCATGGACATCTCAATGGGGAACTGAATACGACGGCCCATAGTGAGCTCCAGAAAGAACTCTCGGAACCATAGTTGGGACAGATCACAGCACTGCTGCAGGGCCTCTGACAGCCAGTCAGGAAAGAATGAGAACGTCATGAAAGGACTGCAACATTTTTCAGTCTACTCTGTTGCTGTGAAAACTATGAATATGAAAGTGAAAGTGAAAGTGAAGTGACGTGTGACCAAGTATGGTGACCCATACTCGGAATTTGTGCTCTGCATCCAAGTGCACACACACAGTAGTGAACACACACCCGGAGCATATGCACTTTTCATATAAAGATGATGCAGTTGCGATACAGAAAACTGTTGCTGTTGTCTCACCACTAAAGTTCAGGAGATGGGTGAAGAAGAAAGACTGCTTGTGGAAGTCCTCTATGGCCTGAACGATGGGGCCATCCAGACTGCTGCGAAGAGTCTTCTTAGAGCCACTTTTATCAGCGATGAGAGACTCCAGCATGGTGCGTACCATGTAGAGCTACAGGACCGGGAAGAGCAGATACTACTCAGAAACAAACTTTACAAATAGCATTAAATATCATCTATGTTGCAAACACAATTTGACTGACCTGTGTGCTTGAGGGGCCAACAGCGCGACGAGGAACTTTGATGTCAAATCCTCCTTTGGGGTCCTTCTCTCCCCTCAGACAGGGGTCATTAGGAGGTTCTCTTCCCCCTTCCCAATCACAGATGGTTTTACGAATTGCCTGAAGTACACTATAAGGAAGCAAGGAGATAAATAATGTCCAAAAAAGTATTTATTTTTTATGTGGTGTACATCTTACCTAATGAGGACATTCTTTTTCTTGCGCACAGCCTGTCTGAGTGGCTCTCTAAGGGTCACTTGTGCAAAGTCCTGCAGGGCAGAGTAGATTGTGTTCCTGATGGCCTGGTTGAACACACTCTCCATCCGTCCCATCAGAACCTGAAGACCCTTGATCATAGCAATGACCTCCACCAAGGCAAACTTCTCCTCACTGGTGTAGTTGTAGCGTGTGGCGCGTTCATACTCCTCAGCTGTGCCAGGACAGTCCTTATTGCAGAACTTATCAGTCGGGTGGACTAGTTTCCAAGAGTACTAGAGGACGAGAAGACAGTTTAAATGCAAGATAGATGGAGAAGTTGAATGCTGCAAACTGTTGAAAATTATCTCAGACGTACCACTTCCATGACATGAGTGCTCCACTTGGACAGAAGCTGCAGTCCTCTGAGTGCCAGGTCGAAAAGCTCCTTGTATTCTTCATCAGACTTCTGACTGTCCAGCCCTGATCCAGTCACCACCTCACTGTTACTGTAGCGCGCCAGCTCAGAGATGAAGCGGATGTGGTCGTCTCTGATCTGCACCATCTGCTCGCAAAGGTTATACTGTGGACTGATGCTGCTCTGAGTGCAGGTCCACCTGAGAGAGAGAGAGAGAGAGAGAGAGAGAGAGAGAGAGAAAAGACACTATTAAAAAGATGTACACTTTTTGAAAGAAGTCTCTTATGATTAAAAATACAGTAATATTGTGTAATATTATTACAATTTAAAATAACTGTTTTCTATTTTAAT
Organism: Sinocyclocheilus rhinocerous; assembly: GCF_001515625.1. Lineage (NCBI taxonomy): Eukaryota > Metazoa > Chordata > Actinopteri > Cypriniformes > Cyprinidae > Sinocyclocheilus > Sinocyclocheilus rhinocerous. Next base: position 3,471,914 of record NW_015639782.1, read on the forward strand.
ATATATTAAAATTAAATTATTCCCATGAAGTCAAAGCTGAATTTTCAGCAGCCATTTCTCCAGTCTTCAGTTTCACGTGGTCCGTCAGAAACATTCTAAAATGCGGATTTGCTGCTCAAGAAACTTTTCTATTATTCCAACTTTTATTAATGTTGAAAACAGCTGTGCTGCCTAATATTTTTGTAGAAACTGTGACAATTTTTTAGGATTCTTTGATGAATAGAAATTCAAAAGAACAGTATTTATTTGAAATAGAAATCTTTTATAAACACATAAATGTCTTTACTGTCAGTTTTGATGCAACTTTTGATACTGAATAAAAGTATCATTATCTTTCAAAAAAGTTACAGAGTCAAAACTTCTGAACATTTCATTAACCAGTCAAGTAATGCTAACAAGAGAACTAGTATCAGATAGAAAGCAATGCACTTGTGGTTACAAGATCGTGTCATTTATAAAATAAGTCGATCACTCACTTGGACTTGTTCTCTTCATAGTGGGCACTTGTTTCTATGTAGCGTGACAGCTCGATCTGCATGTCTCCAAACAGGGGCACGACCTGAAGCTGTGAAGGCAACCAAAACAAATGTTACAATCAGAGAACTATGAAAAAAAAAAGTCAGTTTTCAAGAGAACCAGAAAGTTTGTCTTCACCTTAAAGAACTTGTCGATTTTGCTAAGGTTTATCCTTTTCTTTGCATCCAGTTTGTAGATGTTGCTGACATTTCCATCCATCAAGTATAGACCAAAACCCATGACCTGAAACACAGAGCCATGCCTTCATCTGTGAAGCTCTCTTTCAGCCGAGTCTAAAAAGCTTCAGCAGGAATGGATGCGCTCACCTTTAGCAGCATGTGTTTCTCACTGGGGGTCAGGTACATCTTGTTCTCGTAGTAATCCACACAGATGTTGACAATATCAGCCAGCAGCTCCTCATAACCTGGGATCACCTCCAGCTGCTGGTGCAGACACTGGACAAACATCACATAAAACATGACACACTGAATGCAAATGTCCAAGTGAAACGTGAACACAGAAGCTTTGGGGGAGGACAAGATTATCCATGAAAAATCACTTTTATTTTATGGCTGCTCATCACATAAGCCTAACATATGGCTACAGAAGTTGTATGGACCACTTTTATGGTTCCTTTTTAGTGTTTTTAGTCATTATTGGAGCTTGACAGCCCTTAGTTACTTTAAACTGTCAAAGTGTTGCATGAGCTGCATAACAAATATTTAAATAATTCTTGTGTGCCACAGGAAAAAATAACAGTATACAAAATTGAAACATCAACAGCTACATAAAATAAATGTAGTAAATATAGAGTGGACTATAATGGGTGGACTATTCCTTTAATGTATATTTGACCATATGTTAAGTTACACATACCTGTGTAATTCTGTTGTGATTGGCTAAAAACATAGAGAGGTTTTGGGACTCCTGGATGGACTGTGGGTCAGCCATCTTTCTCAGGAATTGAGCCGCTCTTTAAAGAAGAAATAGCAATATAGAACTTTTATAAATATTCTATGTTATAATATATATATTATAGTATTTTAATAAAAAAAAAATTTTTTTAAATGTAAACTTGACCTTTATACCTCTTGTAAGCAGAGTGGTCATTTTTTACACTGCACTTCATGTTCTTCAGTTCGTCCAGCACAGCAAACATGTTGATAAACTTTCCTAAAGTGAGGAGGTAGGCCTCGGACACAAAGTCCTTCCTGCGTTCAGCATGACACAGTCGCTTTACCTCGCTGCAGAAACGTTCAGTGGCCTTGCGCTAGAAGGAGGGATATCAATGTTAAAGCCATGTACTACCAAAATGTCACGACTCTCGATACTAATTTTGAAAGCACAGCAAAAACTTATTTAATACACTACTTTATTTGAAAAAGTTAAATATGAATATAAATATTAAGAAATTAAATGGAATGTAGCCTTCAAGTATTTGTTATTTTCTTTAAGTAATTAAAAATAAAGACAAAAATAAAGACATAAGAAATAACGAGCAATGAGTGTTTCTCCTTTTTTCTTATAAGAATTGTTGTTTGATGAATAATCATGGAATTTCGGGATTAATAAGTAATGAATGGAGTTCAAAGAGTTTTATTCCTCTCTCACCTGGAAGTACATGAATTTCATGAGCTTGGTGACCTCAGGTTCCAGCACCTCCACAGTCTTCTCATAGATCTCCACTCGGTTTGGCTGCTCGTTGCACTTCACCTGATATGCACAAGAGGGCGTCATTAAACTGTCAGCATTCAGAACTGAGATCATGAATAATGAGTCTTTTCCCTGCAGTGAGTGCAGGGCAATTATGTTGTTGAACTTGGGTCATTTCAATCATAACTTGGGGTTCAGATTCTCTTCAGACAGAGAGCATATCTTAAAAAAAAGTCAATTAATGTAAAACAAGACTTAGCACACAGTCTTTTGAATGCTGGCAGCAACATTCAAACTTCAATAAATCTATGCGCATGTAATTTGATAGATGATACTCTAGCATATTCTTATTGAGTTCTTCTTCTACACCACGACTTACCTGATAGTAAAAGCGTATGTGGGCCAGTAGGCCAAATTGTGCATGATTTTACTAGAGTACTGAGAATACACCTCAAATCGGACCAGTTACTGCATCGGATGTCACGTGTGTGTGTGTGTACCTGAGGAATGGCTCTGGAGCAGCTCCTCCAGGTGTACAGCATGACGGCATACTCGTGCCCCTCCTCCAGCATTTCATTCTGAGAAGAAAAACACAGTTTGAAAAAGAGGAAAAAGAACAACAGCTATAAAGGAATCACTCACATAATCTCCTGTGAATTCGGTATAAATGTTCCAATAATTTTTCTGACCTCATGCCTTGAAACAACAATCCATCAGACACTTATTTGCTGGAAATGACCATTATTGCTATGGAGAATAACTAGATCCATGTTTCTTACAGGAATTATCAGCATTCGCAAGGCAGCAATGATGATATAAAAAGTTGTAAGTCTGTTTATAGACAGAGGGAGAGATGAAGAGAGGGAGAATGTCTAGACAGTTCTGCTGATTATAGTGGAGGCAATTCAGTTTTGTCATTTCATGCTGCATACATTTAGTGTAGACTAGATATAAGAGTCCCTAATTATGCTCTACTTTCTATTAATAAATAATGTAGCCTGGATTTCTGCCAATTACATTTCAGCAGCATTCAGCAAGTATTACAATTAAGGCTTTGCAAAACTGGCCAGTCGGTGGGTTGCCTAAACAACTAGTTAACGACAGTCTTGAGCTTGTTGCAGCTTTACCTGACAGGTTTGTATTGTTCAGAAACAGCTGGATTACACAAAAAGAAAAAAAAAAGCTTTAAAAAAAAACATCTTCCTAAAATATAAAGGCATAATTATAAAACATTATAAACATTATAAATACAATCTTTATAATGAAAATATTATAAATGTGTAAAATATCTGGATTTTTTTTTTTTTGTATTTTATGTCAATAGGATTATGAATGAGAGGAAAAAGACTCGTTTCAGATTTTCCCACCAGCGTATAGAAAGAAGAATGAAATTGTAATAGTATGGTATATTATTTTATTATTTTGGAATACTTTGGAATAATTTTGGAATGTAGTGTAATGTAGAATGTAATTAAATTAAATGGAATGTAGTAGGGGTGACCCCGAATAGTTGACGATTCGATGCTTCGATAGGAGGAGCCCGATTCGACTACCAATCTTACAGTCGAATATTCGCGGAGGTGTTATGATCGTGCCATTTTGGCTATATGGGGGTGCTCAAATGTCTGATTTCAAATAGAACTACCGGTTTTCTCCCAATAAGTTAATATACAGCCTATTAAGATAATGCTGTAAATAAGAATCTGAAAAGAAAGAAGCTTTAAATAAATATTTTAACGTGCGTGAATAAATCCAACCAACCCTATAGATTTAAGTTTCACTTTCCATAATCCGTGACCGACAGAGAAGCATCTTGGCGGCAGGAATTTAAATCTTTAACAAGACTCAAACTGACACAGGCAGAGTGAAAGCCTGGATTTTTTTGATCAGGTAGGGTACACGTGATTTCAAAACATTTCAGCCGGTTTATATATATTGTTTATATATTATTTATCTCGTATAGGATGCATTTGGTTGAGTTGCGCTGCAGTAAAGCGCTTCATTGTAGTACTACTGTGATTATCTCTTCAGCGCGAGCAGGACAAACAACAATGCAGAATATTAATAACTATGACTGGGACTGTCATATACATAACATTATACATAACCATCTTCCTAAAATATAAAGGCATAATAAACATAAAACATTATAAACATTATAAATACAATATAATGAAAATATTATAAATGTGTAAAATATTATCTGGAAATTTTTTTTTTTTTTTATGTCAATAGGATTATGAATGCATTTTTTGAGAGGAAAAAGACTTGTTTCAGATTTTACCACCAGCGTAGAGAAAGAAGAATGAAATTGTAATAGTATGGAATATTATTTTGGAATACTTTGGAATAATTATGGAATAATATTATTACTTTTATAATTCTTTTCTCTGAACTTTTTCCCAGACCCCCTTGTGGCCCGTCGCTCGTCACTGGAACCAATGGACTAGTCGACCTTACTAATTAATCATCTACAACTCATCTGAATGGAGTCTGTATGTTAAGCAAGTTGATTTAAATGTACAAAAGTAAGCAGAGACAATAAAAGTATGAGGGTATGATTTCAATTGTTTCCATTGCAAACACTGCATTTACTTCTAAACCCAAGTTTAGTCAGACCACAGCATTCATCCAGCCACCTATGTACAGCATACAAAGACCACATCTATGTGCTCATTAGAGCTTTAGCAGAAGGTAGCTGAAGCAAACAAGACCTCCAGTCCTTGAGGACTATTTCACTGACTATTTCACTGAGTAATGTGCACTCCTGTTTGACAGTCCACGCACATCCATGAGCCACTGAGCTGTGAGAGGAAGAGGTGGAGCATAGCTGCTTCAATACCATTTTTATCCAGCACAAACCCCCACAGAAACAAAACTGTACAAAACAAGCATAAACAAGGGTGTCTTTGTGAAAAGGTGTTTGTCCTGAGCTCTCTGTCTCACACCTCTGCTAAAACAGAATTGAAACTGATGGGGGTTTTGATATGGCACAAAACATCTTGCCCAGCTTTCACATGCTTGACCCTTAAATAGTCATTACTGTTGTAAATCTGTTGATGTGGTTTGAGATGTTCTGACAAATGGACGTTCATTTAAGAAATTCACACATAGCAATCCATGCTTAAGATAATGAAATACCTTCTTTTAAAGTCCTCAAAAACTAAGTTCAAATTTAGACTTACATGCCATACAATTTTACGTGCATGCTCGTGCATGCAATTTTACGTGCATGTCACAGTCAAATAGGATTTACTTTGTAATATTATAAATGTCACTTTTGATCAATTGAATGCATTATTGCTGGATAAAATAAATAAATAAATAAATAAAATATTCACAAACACAAAAAAAATCATATTAACTGCAAACTGTTACTTCAAGGTGTTTCACAGAACACCATGATATTGCCAGTTTACATGTTGAAAAAACACGGTTTTATAACAATACCTAAACATATGGTAATGTCATGGTAATTTTTTTGTAAGTAAAAGCTTTGGGAAGCTGCTCTGGGCTTATTTAAATATCGCTGTAGCAAAGAAAAGCCTACATCAGATAAACTGAATGACTGTTTCTGCTTCTCAGTGCCCTTCTGATAAAAATTTCAGAAAGAACCATAAAGAGCAGCTTTGTTATAATGCAACATCCTTTCGTTATTGCTGCTCTGGTCACATGACCAGCAATTCTAATGTGCTGTTTCACAAAGTCCTCCTTCTACTCACCATGCTGGAGTGCACAGTGGCCTGTTCAATGTAGCGGGCAATACCAGTGACAAACGCATTTCTGTCTTCGAAGTTGGTGTCAAAGTTCGCCTAGTAACAGACAGAAGGTCAGTCCAGTTATGTCCAATTTTACTGTAAACTCTACATCCAACAACAACTATAAAAAAGCACCTGGTACATGATGGAGGATGGTGGGGGTTCGATGCATGGCTGCTGGTCTGGGAGGGGAAGCTCCTCCAGCAGGTCCACATTGGACAGCGCATCCTCCAGGGTCACGTGGGTTGTCATGGCGACACAGGTTCACTCACAAAACAGTCCAATCTGAAACAGACATAAACCATGAGCTTCAACACCATCAGACAAGGATGCTGGACAAGGATACTCAACTCCATGTTGAAATGAAACACAGTCTATGAAACACTGGCATTTGAAAAGAAAAATGTCATGACCCTGAAGAAATCTCTCTAGTTAAAGTCTTTCACTTGGTTTCACTGGTGGAATTCAATTAGTCTCCAAACACAAGCAATGATGTGGCTGCCAGAAAAATCACAAGAAAAAGAACTAATGAAACGTTACATATTATGCATGCAGAGCTAATTTTATTATTTATAATATAAAGGAGGGCGATACTAACCAAAACCTGACATGAGTTATTATATTTTAGGTTACTGATATATAATTTTAATTTTAAAGTTAATTTTGCTTGAAATAAGGTTTAAAATTTTAGTTACCACTAAAATTTCATAATTCTCTACAGCAATTTCAACATTACGTGACTTCAGACATAACCTAATGTGTTAACGTGAATAAGCCAAGATGGTCATTTTGATGTATTTTTGTGTGAATTTGACTATATTTCGCAATAAGCCACGAACAACGAATTGAGCTCTCCTTTACGGTTTATTGCATGTTTAAAATCACTTCAACGTAACATAATATAATATAATATAATGGTAACACTTTAGAATAGGGAACACAACACATATTCACTATTAACTCTGTTTTTAGCCAAGAGAGTTCCCTGAACAAACTCCTAATTTGCTGCCTTTGCTCTATATTGTATAGAAGAGTAAATCATTCAACAGACATTACAAAAAGCAGCTTTAGAAGTCATGATCCTATTTCTGTTTTTTGTTTACCGTTTTTTTTAGCATCTAATACCATGAACGACACATTTCTAAAATGCTGTCAAAAAAAAAAATAGTTTTTACAACTTTTACAAATGCATCTCAAGACCCCTGCATTCTCAGGAAGTGTGGTTTGGTGAGGCATATTGCCGATTTTAGACCCGAGGCTGACTTTTGACTTACAAAACCAATGCCTTGAATTAGAAGGTACTTCAATTGCTCCTGTGCAGAATACTGCAGAATTTATGTGTAGGACAATCTTGGGCAAACCTGTCAAAGAATATTAATTCATTTATTATGAGAATGAAAAAAAATGATGAAAGAGAAAGGAGAAATGGGATTGGAAAATGTTGTATTCAAACTTAGGTTGCCCACATGTCCAACATATCTGTTATGTTGCAGCACGAATAAATTTCAGGTCTTAAGATGTTTATGTATAATACATGATTAATCTGTCCAGAACAGGTGATAAGAAGTGGCCTGTTAGTCATCTGTCCAAGAAGGAGGCTGATTTTTAATCTTTACCTTCATCAAAGCTTGACAGAGCAGCAGGGAAACATGGAGTTTGTTTGACCATTAAACATGGCACATGTAGGAAGAGAGATGGCCTGTGCTCACCATGTGATTAAATAAGGAGCCTATATGGAACAACAGCTCTCTTATGAGTAACCGAACAAACAGGAACTAAGTGGAACTTATGAAGTGTGAACAACGTACGGTAAGAGAGAAAAACGATGACGCATCATAGCAACAACAGACAGAGTGAAGGCTATTCACTGTGCAAACGAAAAACATTCTAGCAAAATGACCAAAAACAATAACTTACAATATGTCTGCAGGCTCTATTAACGCCAACAAATGCAATTGGAAAAATAATGACTTTTCCAACAGATTTTGGGGGGAATCAAATTATAAAAGGCTTACTTACAGTTGTCTGTCCACATTAAGCTGGGAAAAAAGTATTTTAACCTCACACAATGACACACATAAACTTTAAACTGCACTCTCAACAGGTTTGGTGGGTTGAACCCAATGTTAGTTTCAGGTGGTTGGAGGTCACAGCAGAATCACGAGAGAATAACGGTCTCAGACCTTTCACAGTAGGTCAGGGTGGAAACAACACTTGATCACAATGCTGAAGGCCACAGAAAGGGGCAACATCAGGTCTTCACAAGCACAAACTAGTCCAGGGATGTATGCCAAGTCAAATCAGTTAGTAAGTGGTGAAAGCTACAAGAAACTTTTCCTAATGGAAAAGCCCATTGTTAATATGTCACTTGCCATTTTTCTTGTACAGGCCACAAACAAATGCATGCTGATACGCTCAACAGCACTTTAACAATACAGATTAATCTATGCTCCTATAAAATGGGTGGGGTTTCCTTTCAGCATTTATGTATCTCACAATGTCATGCAACTATGTATTACAGGAGCTATCATTTAGACAACAGCAACAGCTCGAAAACATGTGAAGCTCCTGTTCTGCTTAGTTGCTTCTGCAAAGCTTATTCAAGTTCTGTCCTGAAAGAAAAATTAAGCTCCGCTTCAAAAACTAGTGAGCCATTGTTGTAACAAATCGATCCTCCTTTGAAATTGAGTCTCCATTAGCAGTGGTGGACGAAGTACACAAATCAAGTACTTGAGTAAAAGTACAGATACGTATGATAAAATATGAAATTGCATGATATAGTAAGAAATTACATTATACATATTTTGAATTAATGTAATTAGTGTATTCTTAGTACAACTAGTTGAATGAGACCTTATTTACAAGAAAATCAAATTTTTCACAACACCATCTTGCTACCTACATAGGTGCCTGCCTTCAAATGCAGCATTCTAGTCATCATGGAACCTCATAAGTGACTCATTTGGAACGCTCTCATTAATATTCTGTGTGAGAGACTTGCCTCACAATCACACATAACTGGAGTAAAACAATCGATTTTAAAATGGTTGAAACTACTTTTTATGATGATCTAATAAAGAAAAAACTCAATACACACTTCATGAAGGTGATCATATCTAATTGTGCAATATTCAACAAACAGAGCTGGTCTGCATCAAAAACAAAAATCAAAAAAAGAGGATGTACTTTGAGCCCTGGGTGTTCTGCACATTTTAATCTGTTGAAAATAATCACGTAAGGTGGCATGAGACATGTTCAGACTGATAACAACCACAGAGCTGAATCATTGTCATTCAAAATGGGACTCTTGGAAAAAAAAAACATCCATGACACCACCACGTTCCAAGTGGAAGAAGTGATCTGACAGGGAGAGAGAGAGAAAAAGTGTGGGAGACAGAGAGGTACACGCTGTGCCTGTGGAAAAGGATCCTGAGATACTAGAATAAACTTTCCCACAATGGCTGATTCCCATTGTACAGTGGGGTGCACTGTCTACATTCCTATACGTTCAGTGAGCATGAAAAAAAAAAATCGCACTACCACCGACATAAATGCATGAGCTACATGCCTTTACTGAGATACTACAAACATGTTATCAAGGGTACCAATTCCAACATAAATCTTATTTTATGTCTATAAAAAATGTGCATTACGTCTAAATTAACTCATAAAAATCTAATATAATTTCGTAAATTGCATAAACAATTATGAACAAAACAGCATCATGTATTTATGCATTGCTTAATCCAAAGAGCCGAAGCGCCATTCACACAGATTGCATTTAAAAACATATGAGACGCAGTAAAAAGGAATAAACCTCCACAAATTTGTGAC
>NW_015639782.1:3482231-3482418 GCF_001515625.1 Sinocyclocheilus rhinocerous
TGTCCAAACTTTTGACTATACTGTACTATAATATAGCCTACACATAAAGAATATCGGCCAATATATCGGTATCTGTCTTTTTTAACTCCCTAATATCGGTATTGGCATTGGCCCCCAAAAAGCCCATATCGGTCGGGCTCTATTTGAAATTACATGAGGGTGAGTAATTAATGACAGAATTTTCATT
>NW_015639782.1:3482465-3484811 GCF_001515625.1 Sinocyclocheilus rhinocerous
TCTCGCGTGCCACTGATGACGCTCCCTGATGCACACCTAACATTGCAAATGTTTATTTAAAATTTTTTTAAAAGTTTGTGCGTGGTGTCTGCGTTACTCATAGCACGTGCCTATATCGTGCGCTGTATCGAACATTTTTTTCTATCGTTATCGAAGGTGTATACAGTGGGGCAAAAAAGTATTTAGTCAGCCACCAATTGTGCAAGTTCTCCCACTTAAAAAGATGAGAGAGGCCTGTTAAATAATAAAAAAAAAAATTATATTGCTCTTTGTTTTAAAAAAAGTTATAAAACAATTCAATAATTATCGATATCGAATGATATGAAACATTATATAATTTATATTTTTTTAGCTATATCGCCCAGCCCTAATATATATATATATATATATATAACGACTTCACTTAACTATCAGTAAGATACTTAATATACTGACATTGTCACTTGCACACAGCAATTTCTGTAATATTTTATTTATTTACTTTTTTACCTCTATTGCTGCTATGTAACTACCCTGTACAACCTGTTTGCACATTCTTCTCTTGTACATTCCTGCTCATCATAATATTTATTAAGTCTACAGTATATTTTATATCTACAGTTTTATTTTATTCTTATTTTTTAAAATCTTTTTCCATACCTATATTTATATATAATTTTCTTGTGTTTGTATTCTTTATTAATTGCACTGACTATATATATACACACACACATTTAAATGAAATGAAACTAAAATCTCCATAGGTGTTTTTATAAATTTTATGAATATATATTTGAATAGTTTTGACAAGCTCTAAAATATTTTATGTATCAGGTAGAAATTAAAGTAAAAAATATTTTTAAAAAATCATTATCCTTAATCTCTATACAGTAAATCATAAACAACTAGAAAAATCATGAGACCTTTGAATATTGTATATTGTAATATACTAAAAAAAAGCATTTATGTTGAGTATCCGCTGGACGTAAACAGCGTATGCTGTTCTGTGTCAGCTGCATCACGCCTGATCTGTTTCCTACGTTGTTGTGATTTGATCTGAACGGAAACAGCGTATCCGTGTGACGCAGCTGACACAGAACAGCATACGTTGTTTACGTCCAGCTGATACTCTTCAAAATTACGCTACAGGGTGACGGAGACGAATTGTTGAATAAAGTCGTTTTTTTTTTTTTCTGTTGCGCACAAAAAGTATTCTCGTAGCTTCGTAAAATTACGGTTGAACCCCTGATATAATTTTCTTGTGTTTGTATTCTTTAATAATTGCACTGTCCATGGAGTGGACCTTACTTACATTTCACTGCTGGTCATATATTCTCTATATAACCATGTATGTGACAAAAAAAAAAAAAGCTTTTGTAGCTGACAACCACTGGTCTAGCCACATAAATAAAGTCTAGACATCACAAAGGTCATAAGGGCTTCCACCACTGAAAGGGCTTCCACCACTGAAAGAGCCTCACGTTTAGGTCACACTACTCAGTAGGACATCATACTCGCGCCCTCTCTGCAAGCCTTGAGCTACAATTACTAGTCAGGCAGGCAGGCGGGCGGGACGTGTAATTGATGGCTGACTGAAAGATTCTCCCTTATGTACAGACGGGACACACTGAAACAACCCCTCCACATACTCTGACTGGACTGTTCATGATTGCATCATTCAGTTGTAATTTCTGAGATGAGAAAAAAATGAGGCAAATGTGGTTAATGATGTAGTTAGGCATGCATCATTTCCATCAGCAGGTGAAACAGTTTCATCATTATGAGTGCTGTTCACCATGCGTTTTGACACTGATTACATTTACAGGTAAAAATTATACAAACGGTTTTTCATCCGTATTCAGGAAATGAGTGGTTCCTTGTTCCCTTTCAAAGGAGCATGTGCATAATTTGAAATGTGTAAGTGATATAGAAAACATGGCTCAACATGCTTTAATGAATGACAAAGGATTCTGCAGGAAGTCACAGTTAAAAAGTCAACATGAAATGAAAATTTACCCTATTTTTTAGATCCATGTTATTGACCTCGTAAATTTTAAAGGGGTTATATGATGCGATTTCATTTTTTCCTTTCTCTTTGGAGTGTTACAAGCTCTTGGTGCATAAAGATAGAGCCCGACCGATATATCGTTTAGCTGATATTATCGCCCGATATGAGCCTGTCGCCGATATATCGGTATCGGCGAATATGCCGCCGATATGAAATTTTTTTTTACAGAAAATATAACGCAGATTAAATGCTTCTGACTGGTGTAATTACTTAGTTTGTTCCATTGTTTGCTACTGGCGACCCAGGTCAGTGTAGTTAAAGCTTAATCTATGGAAAACCATTGAAACTTTGAACAGCCA
>NW_015639782.1:3485034-3488027 GCF_001515625.1 Sinocyclocheilus rhinocerous
TATATATATATATATATATATATATACATATATATGTTGCTACTTCTGTTTAATCACAACTTTAAGGTTTGGACAACAATTAACTTCTTACTTTACACAGTTCTCTCAAGAGTACTTGATTAGTGAACAAATATGTTTGTAGTGTACAAATGACCACTAAACTGGATATTGAACAGTTAACCATGGCAACATACTGGTGCTACTTTCATGTCACTCCTATCGCTCCTCGTTTAAAAACGACTGTGGTAAAAATGGCCCTGGAGGTCTTCAGTTTTAATCTATGCAATTAAAACTCTGATAGAGGGCTAGATTATAAATCCATAAAGACAATGAAAACATCAATCAGAATTTAAACCGGTAAAATATATAAAGAGCTGAATGAGAGAAAAAAACATAGAAATAGATTACTTTAAATTAACATGGATTGCAGATTAATACATAAAATAATAATATTGTTGCAGTGCTCGTCTTGTTGTTGGCCAATAGCAGTCTGTAATGGACTATTTTCCTTAGAGGAAGGTTGAAACTAATTTAACAAAATATGTTGAATCATATCATTATTTTTTAAGTTCGTGTATTTTTAATATCATAACTAGCATTTAACTAAGCAGGATATCGTACAATAAGCTGGTCTTTACCTCGCAATATCGTTTAAATGATCATTTCTGAATTACATTAACAGCTTGGACATGTTAACTAAACCCAATTCTACGACATAAAAACTCAAAATATGGGTCCTTAATCATAACATAAGCAAAACCCATCCACGCATTTAAAGGAAAAGGCTGGAATCAGTCATTTAAAGTGTCATACACGCATTTCTTAATCATCAAAGGCGTCAAAATAACGGTTCGGTTGGCAATAACCCAGTCACCGGACACCAGCAGCACGAGCAAGCTCGACAGCTCGTGGAAAGAATTTTTAAAAACCTCCCAAAATGTACTTATGGCGACATGAAACGACACTGGTCGTTAAGTAATCTAATTGTGATCTAATGTAAACAAATAAAGATAAAACGCGTTCGATCACACATGAGATGTGATACGTGCGCGCGCGCACCCCCCGCACCCCACCCATAAAGCGGAGAGATGCTATCAGCACCTCCATCATAATGAACCATCTTCACCAAATTAGTGTAAAACGCCCTCAAATGTGCACATAAAGGCGGCTGACTTGAAACAACGTACTAGCCACGCCGTTTTCGTTGTGAAAATATGACTGAGCATCATGTTGGGGAATAACGTTACACGCGCAGGTTGGTGCCATCATCTCGCGCTCACCGTCGAGCGAGCGCTCTCATCTCTGTAATTCATGAAAATATTCACATTTACCTACCTGCTAATTGCATGTCCGCTCTTAAACTAACAGGCGGTCAGTGCAAAACGGGGAGAAACTGTGTGAAACAGCGTTTGCTCGGTGGAGTAGAATTGATGCTCTGGGTTCGGTCTCTATCCGCTAATCCACCCCACACAAAGAGCAGAAAATGGCTGCAAGTGCATGTTCTTAAAGAGACAGACTCCCATTTAAATCAGCATCTCTGGTGTGAGTCATCAGTTTGCATAGTCGATTTTTAAAATTCTTCAAGTAGTGGATTAATTTTAGTATGAATATAAACAAAGAAGGTAAGAGAAGTGCAAATTCTATGATGTTTTATGAGTATGCATTGTCATACATTTGCTTTGACTGCTACTTCTGACCCACTTAGCACTCTATCACTGTGGTCGATTTTTATTATGCCATGAACAATGATGGTTTAAGTTTATAGGAATATAAAAAGACAAATAATCTATAAATATACTAAGGTGTATTTACCGATAACATTTTTTATTAAGAGGCAATACATGTTTCCTGGAATTGCGTTTTTCTTTATGAGGGCATATTTTTCTAAAAATATAAAAAAACAGCATGTTGTTCATTTATGTCAAATAGTATTTTCCCAAATACCAAAAATCAATTAGATTAAAATTTTAATCAGAACGTACGTCTTTGCTAATTATAATTTCAAATCAACATAAAATTCAGAAGTACATTAAAACAAACAAAAACAACTACAACAACCGGGAACTGATCCCAGGACCAAGGATCTGTGACGAGGGGCCCACTAAGGTCCTCTGTTGTATTGTCGACTTATTGGGCCCAGGCCCTGTCAATTTTAGTGACGGCCCTGCTTGATTGCATTTCTGCTTCTTTTTTTCTCTGCATTAGTTTTAAAAAGTTAATTGCTCTGGAAACACATTTAAGAAATATGCACTTTTTTGGTGACTATGGCCTGAGGCTGCATATATGGTGAACATTGGCATGCTGCTGTGTTTTTCTATTCAGTGCCGTTGTCACAGTAACCAGTGAAGGCATTTGTGTTACTATGCACCAATCAGCAGTAACAGCAGGTCCGCATCATGTGCTTATACTTGCATGCTTGTTATAATAAACAGTCTGAAGACTTGGTTAGTACAGTAGTTTTGATATAATCACAATTGTGCTCAAATAGATTACTATTACTAATTTTTACTTCATTTAGGAAATTGTGAGTTTATTGTGCATAAAGCTTTATGTAAACAAAGGAAATAGGAGTATCAATGAGAGAATCAGTACATAGATGTAAATGTGATGCTTTGTTGAATACACTGCAACATTATTGTATTACAGTAATAAACAACATTTCTACTGGTGGTGAAAAAAATGGCTCATGTGTGCCTCCTAAGGGACAGATTTGTGTTTGCAGAAGTCATATATATAAACAGGAAAAATACAATTCAGTGACATAATGTGGAATAAATGCGAAAATAAGAAATCTGTGAAATAAATTAAATATACAAATAAATACAATATTTGATTTGTACAATATACAGTATTTTCAGTTAAAGGCATAGTTCACCCAAAAATGAAATTCTGTCATTATTTTTCATACAACAGATTATAATCTGTCAAAATGCAATGCAATTTACATCATTTATAATTTAAGCTGCATTTACAGTTTTTAATTTTATATATAT
>NW_015639782.1:3488105-3495605 GCF_001515625.1 Sinocyclocheilus rhinocerous
TGTACTGTAGCTTAAGAACATCCAAAACATAGCTCGCAAGTCAAAACCTAATACAATTTAAAGTGCCCTTTTTCCTATTTGGTTAATACAAACTTCCATATACGGAAAACTGCTATGCAAAGATTCTTCAAAATTGTCATTTTGTGTTCCACAAAAAACTAAACAAACAACAACAGTATACAGGTTTAAATGACATGACAGTTATTAAATGATGACAAAATGTCCTTTAAAAAAAAAAAACTATCCCTATAAGCCAGTACAGGGAAGGGTGTGATCAGGATTAAGGTTCTTGTTCAAGGCAGGCCAGTTCATGTAGGAGCAGAGCAAACGAGGGTCGATCTTCAGGTTTCTGTTAAACAAACATTGTTGTGTTTATGTTGCCGTGGCAATAATGAGACTAACAAGAAGCATAGGCAAATAACTAAATAAACAGATCAGGATACAGAAACATCACTTGCTTTGAATTACACGAGTAACAAAAGACACACAGTAGGAAGATTTAGTAATAAAATAACACATTAACTGTGTGTAAAAAATACCCTACATAATCCACATTTAAAACTGTGAAAAGAAAAAAAGTCATTAAATCAAAATGGGAACATGACTAACTTCCTCAAAAAGCCCTATTCATGAGAACAGGATTTCTCAGTAAAACCACCTTTATAGGGGATGACGTTATATTTTATTAATATTCAAATCAATTTATGGTTTAAAGATAGTTTGTTGAGATGATTTATATTCTGGAAAGTTTATGATGCATTTTATGGTGGACTCACCTCTTTCCAGCTCCACTGCATTAACTCGTACACACTCTGTGGACAGAGACGGGGTCTCAGGAGCCGTAGTCCTGCATTTAGGGCCTCCACTACCTCTGCATTACCACGGTTATCATAAGGCAAACGGCCCTCACTGTACACCTCCCACATGAGCACACCTGCAAATGAGATGTCAATATATATTTAGATCAAATATGTGGATAAAGGTTAGTGTTGAATAATTTTTCTGATTAACATCGTCTCAGCTGATCAACATGGACTCACCAAAAGACCACACGTCTGATTTGCTGCTGTACTTCTGGAATTTGATCACCTCTGGAGAGGACCATCTCACTGGAAATTTGGACCCAAAAGAACTGGTGTATTGATCATCTAGGACAAACCTGTAGACACAGGTGGGATTTTCCATTACACTGAGGTCTTAAAAAGTAGTGATGTGTGCAATACCGAGGCGCTGCTACTCACCTTGTCATTCCAAAATCTGATATCTTCACCACATTATCTTCAGAAACCAAACAATTTCTTGCAGCCTGTTAAATAGGAAGAGTTTAGAACAAATGCACAAAATATTGTCCAAAAAAAAGGCAAGAAATTGACACATTAAAGACCCCGTTTACACTTACCAAGTCTCTGTGGATGAAGTTGGAGCTCTCCAGGTAGGCCATCCCCTCACTCACATCCAAACACATCCCCAGCAGGACCTCCTGGGAGAAACTGCCTTTTCTGGCACGCAAGAAGTCTGTCAGGCAGCCGTTCTCCATGAATTCAAACACCAGATAGATGGGCGAGCGCTGAGTGACCACACCATACAACTGGACCAGCTTATTGTGGGACAGTTTCCTGTGGAGACTGGGAAAAATGGCCTTTTCTGGCACGCAAGAAGTCTGTCAGGCAGCCGTTCTCCATGAATTCAAACACCAGATAGATGGGCGAGCGCTGAGTGACCACACCATACAACTGGACCAGCTTATTGTGGGACAGTTTCCTGTGGAGACAGACAATGAGTGATGCAATAAATTCATGCTACACTTTTGATCCATACATAGTCAAGTCCTTTGAAACATACAGCATGAGTTACTCACATCATCACTTGTGCTTCCTCTTTAAATTCCTCCTCTGACATGAATCCCTCTCGGACAGTCTTAACTGCCACCTGCCGGTCATTCCAGCTTCCCTTCCAGACCAAGCCAAACTGCCCGCTGCCCAGTTCCTCGCTTAATATCAGTTCATCAGGGTGAATCTCCCATTTATCTGTAAAATACACAGATTTTGTTGCATCTTACAAAGAAGTGGTTATATACTATTCAAAAGTTTGGGGTCTGTAAGATTTTTGTAAGAAGTCTCTTATGTTCACCAAAGGCTTTGGTCCAGTCTTTAGTGTCACATGATCCCTTAAAAATCATTGTAATTTTGGTGATTAGATTTGGTGTTCAAAAAACATTTCTTATTATAATCAATATTGGAAACAGTTGTGCTGCTTGGTGTTTTTGTAGAAACCGTGAATTTGTTCAGGATTCTTTGATGGATAAAAGCTCAAAAGAACAGCATTTATTTGAAATAGAAATAATGTATTTATAATATACACGTCAATACAGCTTGACAGCTTAAGTTTTACCTGATGACAACTCCTTGATCCTTGAATTTGTGACATTTCTAGTCACACAATGCCTCAATCTGGTTATTAAACCTGCCACAAAAACAGGCACGGGACAAAGTGAAGACTCTTATGCAGTTTTCCTCAGTTTTATGTTAGAATCAACTGTCACATTAAAATCTAAAGCTTTACCAACTATAAGATTTGAAAAGACAGTTTTTGAAAGCAGTGCTTTTAACAAGTTAGGGAAATAGCAATAGGCAGCTGATATTATGTAATGAACATTATTTAAAATATTGGCATGCAATATACTGTAAGAGCAACTCTTTACATGGAATTATTTTTTAACTTACCTGCCGGATTGTGTTGATGATAGCGGATGAGCTCTGGAATGGTCGAGAACACGTATTTCTCAGCTAAGTAATACATGACCTTTTCATCTTCTCTTTGTACTTTGATCTGGTAGTGCTTAACTAGGGGATACTTCTCTCCATCAGTCCTGCAGATGAATGATATTCATCAAAAACACCAGTGTAAGATCAAATAATGATTGGATAAAATTGTAAGTGATTGTAAGTAACATTAATTTCATAGCAAAGTAAGCGTTTACCCTGCAACTCTGGAACATATTGACACGGTATAAACACCTTGCTGTTTAGAGTCACGGACGATGAAACCCCCGTCCTTGTTCTGTAAATAAAACCTTTACTGTTAACCATAAATTCAACCATAAATATCAACACTTACTAATACAAATACCATAAATGAGAAAGTATAGACTACATAGAATTATGATTTTTGTTTTATTCTGTGTGGTATGGATAAATGCGTCGATATAAATGTTGTATTAATGCCTCTGTGGGAGAGGGACTGTTTATGTTAGTTACTGATAATGATTATGACAGACATTGAACTGTTTCAAATCTCACGTGTATGTCTGAGATCCCTCATAATTAACACATAACATGTAAAATTGTCATGACAGGAAACACAGCAGCCACATTCTGGTTTAAAGTGTGTAGATTTCTGTTTGAACTCTGCACGGTTTTGCCTGCACCGTCTGCAGACGTTGCTCTTGCAGGTTTGCAAAGAACCCCAACTTTCTGCAATGCCCGAAAACTGTGAAAATGTACTGAAGTGGCATGACATAAGTGTTTACCAAAGTCAGAGTTTACGGTTATCTGACATGGAAACATTCATTGACTGTCATTTGTTGGATGCCTTACCTCTCTCATTAGTAAGCTCTCTGCCTCGGTCCGAGTTATGTCCTTATTGTACCATCTATAAAACCATAAAGCATTGGAAAAACCGAAACCATTACTGTATACTTAATCAAGCTTTGAATATGCATTCAAGACATTTTAGCAAATCTTTCATATCAAATGTTTTATTCTGGAACATACTGAAGAGAACTTACTCAAATTTCTCAATGTTGTTTGATAATTTTTCTGCAATATATATGCATGGCACCGTGCCAACATTTCTGTAACAGGAGAGAAAAGAGCAACAAAATATTTACTTGTAAACGATTACATTTCCTACCACTGAGTTTTAATTAAAAACATTGTTTTCCCACAATTCTGTTCTTCTTCCATGTTTTTTGTCATTATTATGCTAAACAAAACTTTAGCAACTTCATAGAAAATATGCTATATAAATCACTATTGCTGTCATTGTTTATTCTTATATAAGTGTTTTTTTTAGTTAATAAACATATAACCTGGGATTGGCTGAATAATAATCATAGTCATATAGAAGTGTTTTTTAGTATAATGGCAACATCTGGAGGAATTTATAAATAAAATAAAATAAAATAATTCACACAACTCTCCACCAATAACACTGTTTAATGCTACATATCAAGGATCCTTTGATTGCCTTTTCAAATCCAAATAACTGTATGGGGGTCCTGTCGCTGTCAATATATAAACTAGAACCAACTAAACACCATGCTTTTATAATTTTTTATTACTTGATTCTTTATATATCATTGTCAAAGCCTCATGATCCCCAAAATTTTAAACAGTTAAAATGTAGATTAAGCTGCTCAAATCGGTTAACTGCCAGATTTCATGCAAATAATAACATTTTATCATGTTGTTTATATAATGCATTGTGAATGATGCAATAGTTAAACGATGCAATAATACATTCCTGTTGTAACTGTTTAAATCTTTTAAGTATTTTCAAATGACTTTTTTGTAAAGGAACTGATACTGAATGCTGAACTGGTTCATATCTATTTATCTAATGGGTTTTTGTGTCTGATATTCATGACGGCGAGTGGAAAGGGTGTGGCATTTTGTTTAATGATCTCGTTTGGCAAAGTGAAAAACTTTTCTTCTTTTACATGTTTATGTAATGTGTCAAACTTCACAGTGGAGGGACTATTTTAGAAGGCATTATAATAAATTGAACTTATGAGAGTGCAAAAATGGTTTAAGATACTTACCCGTCTTTGTCCCTCACGGTCCACCAGTTTGGTTCTGAACTGTCAACGACAAAATACTCTTTATCTTTATGCAGAGGCAGATCTGTATCTTCTACAGGGCTGAAATTCCTCAAAGCCACAACAATCCTCTCCTCTGGATCTGAAGATCGGCGCTAGTGGATAAATACAGACAGCTCAGTTTAAAGAATCTCATCCAAACACGGTCATGATTAAACTAAGCATTTCAACAGCAAAAACAACAGAAACATTTGAGTAATCTTAAACATTAGAAGCTATTCTAAAATTTCAAACCGAAATATAAATAAAACATTACATTAAAATATGCATACATATAAGCATCAGAAACTGTAAACAGAGATTGAATGACAAACCATTGGATCTGGAGTTGGGGGAAGAGGTTTGGCTGTGGAATGAAATGAAACGCTCATAAATTTATGGAACCAATGGAAACGGACAGAGAATCATCATTCTCCACATTATAATTACTGAATTCATATATGGTGGAGTGACAATAATGTTGTTTGATTTCAAATAAGCAGCTGTTTAAAATGGTTTAACGTAAAAGAGTCTGCACCTCCATTGGGATAGTATTCACTGCATCCCGTCGCCAGCTTCTCGGTCTGATGACAACATCTCCATTTCCCTTCTCCCCAGAAGTCAGGATGGTACTTCAGAAATAAGTTGTTATTTTGTGTCGCTTCACAGGTTGAAGAAATAACATAAAATACAAAAGATAAAATACATTGACGTGTTTTGAATAGTTAAAAAAACTTATTGAAAACAGACTAAGACCATAATTCAGTCTACACTTAAAACACTTTTTTTCTTTTCTGTTTTTACAATGCATATCTCTTTCTGTAACAGCTGCTTACCTTCTTTCAGAGCTCTGACCCATTTTAACCTACAGTCGTTGTCTGGAGCAAACACATACAGATAGTATCTGTCATGGGCGACCTGTCAATAAACAAATACATGAACAAAACCTTTAAGCAATGTAAACAAAAATCAAACATGCAGAAAGTTCCTTTTAGACTTGTAGGAAAACCACTTAGATATGACATATTGACATTCTTTACAGGCACTGTCTCCTGTATGAGCTGTTTCGCTCCAACAAAATCTTTAAGCAAAACTCCACTTGATTCTCACCTGGAAAGGGTACTTGTAATCACAGGGAATGGGAGCATCACTGCGAACGATCTCCACACACTTGATATGAGACAGTTCGATGCAGCCTTTCTGAGTTGGCTTTTTCTAAGGCGATATACAAAGGAATGTTGTTATTTTACTCTTCATTCATCACAGACATTTTCTTAACTTATTAAAAAGGTAATTAGCATCTAATAAAAAGCAGCAACTTTCCATATATTACAAAACAAACCAGGTTAACGGTTACAGTGAAGTCTCTAGAAGGTGTGACTACTTACCCCAGGACGATGTTCAAAGTATGTCAGATCCTGTGTGTTTAACATGAAAATCCTCTCTTTGTAATTGCACGGCGAAGTTCTTCTCTTCTGCTGTGATTTCTTGTACAGTGTTTCCTTTAGGATGACCCTTGGGTACATGGTGAAATCTGGATATTTAACTACCACATGGAAGGTTGACTCATGGTGAATGATGTGTGACAATCAGTAGTTACACACTTGTAGAGCTACACTGGTGTATAAAGCATAGGTTTCCGGAGTTGACACTTTAGGTAAGCCACTTCCTGAGGTAGACTGCACAAGTTGATCTCCCAAGCAATCACACACACACAGACACACAGACACACACACACGCACACAGACACACAGACACACATACACACACACTTGTCTGGTCAGCTGTCCTTGTGGGGACTCTCCATAGGCGTAATGGTTTTTATACTGTACAGACCGTATTTTCTATTGCCCTACACCAACCCTACCCCTAAACCTACCCCTCACAGGAAACTTTCTGCATTTTTAGATTTTCAAAAAACTTCATTATGTGTGATTTATTAGCTTGTTTACCCGTGGGGACCTCAATTTAGGTCCCCACCGTGACACGAGTCCCCACGAGTCTGTGTGTATTCAGGTTTAAGTCCCCACCAGAATAGAAAAACAGGTACACACACACACACACACACAGACACACAGACACACACACACGCACACAGACACACAGACACACACACACGCACACAGACACACAGACACACACACACGCACACAGACACACAGACACACACACACACACACACAAATCTATGCTGTTTCTCCTCCTTCGTTAAGTCATTGTTTTGTATGTTTATTAAGCTGTTTTCATTGTAATATTATACAGTATAGGTGATTTCAGTTGTTACTATCCTTGTGGAAGCATCTGGAACGGTCAAATTTAGTTTGGTTTCTGTTCCTGGTTCAGATTGTATTTGGTTTTCCCTGTGTCCCTTTTGTTTAATAAAGAAGCAGCAAATAGATCCATATGTCTGTCTCTCTAATTGGCACACTGTGACAGTAACATCAATGTAAACAAAGCTTAAACATGAAAAGGAGGATTCACTTGAACATTTTTGTTTACATTTCCTCATGGAGGCGGTTGAAAGAGAAGAAACTTTCAAATGTTATCCTAGAAAAATTTGTGTTAATATTTTTTGAGAACCAACATAAAAGACATAAACTTATAACTTGGCATTACAGGTAGAAGTTGAAAAATTCTCTAAC
>NW_015639782.1:3500605-3501702 GCF_001515625.1 Sinocyclocheilus rhinocerous
CTTTTTTTTTTGTAAATCAAAACATAGCTACAGCACGAATCAGGATATCAAAAGAATGATTCCATTTGAGTAAACCAAAACATTTCACTCACTGAACTCACTGTTTGGCTCGAAAAAAAAAGTTACTGTAGCATGTTGTACTTAAGACTAGTGTTAATGATTGGTTCATATGACAACAAAGTGTAAATACACATTATTATTCAATAGGCATACATCATTAATCAGTATTTTATGAAAAATGTTTCAATTTTGTTCCAATATTTTTAATTAGTGTATAGTTAGTGTCTGTAATTGCACTGCATTTATACCACCTCTCAAAAGTACACACATTTTGGTGCATAATAGCATTTTTGGTGCATAAGTGCGCTAGGTGACATGGAACATGCCTACTTAGTGCAGTCTAGATAGGGAGCTCACTAGATTTTAAGGCAGCTTATATGTTAAATCAAAGCAAACTGTAACCTTTCTTGTTCTTGCTGTATAGGATATATATAACCCATAATAATAATTGGCACTAGCCTTTTATAGGACATTTTTGACAACACACTTCTTTCTGCAAAAGTAGGCCAATGAGTTTGTGAACCACACATTAATGAAAAAAGAAATGCATTCAATTCAATTGGAATTACATTTTAACAAGTAACTGAAACATTGTATATGAACCATGTCAGTTCATGTCATCACTGTGGAAAATGCATCAGAGAGATGATGTAATGAATATACTGAATGCATGTTTTGAATCAGATCAATCTTTTACAGCCTGTAAACACAGGTAGGCTGAAATAATGAAAGCCATATGCAGCAGGAGTTTGAAATCTGTTGTTTCTAGAAATATTTGCAGCATTTGAACACAGCGTGGGTTAGTTGAAGACTGTTCGATATTGTCTTTGTGATCCACCTACTCTCACACAAGTGAGCGGTGAGCCGTGGTTGTTGAAAGCAACAGTGATTTCATAATCTCAGGTCTCCTAAAGGGTTAATGAGCAGCAGAGAAAGTGGGTTAAAACATGTTGTGAGTGGCTGATGTCAGTAACAGACAGAAGCCAAGGGTAAATAAGGCTATGAAAGCACCTCTAGGGCACATTGGTGAAATAACA
>NW_015639782.1:3501881-3515873 GCF_001515625.1 Sinocyclocheilus rhinocerous
CAAAGGAGACATTATAGAACATATTGTAAGATGCACAAATGTAGTTTTGGAGAATCGGGTGCAATTAATGTATCCAGTGACAGTATGAGCTAGCACAGTTTGATAATATTGTAAGTTTCTTCTCTTGTAGATATAGCATTACTCTTAACAGCAACAGTACCATTTGCCCTTTAGTGAATTACGTATCATTTTACAGCCACTGAATGACTGCAATTATCTGTCTAGTAACATAAACCTCCGAGGCCAAACCGAGATGTCTGTCAACTCTTTGAATCCAATTAGAGGCAGTTTCCTGTACACTCAGCGTTCTGCCCCACATATACTTTCCCTGTTGTGTAACCAAGGATCCTATGACATAATCTGGTTTTGTATTGGTAACAACCCGGTTATTTCATCTGTCAAAGTGCACATGTAAGTGACGTAAATGCAACTTGCATTTTTTCCCTCTTTATGCAATAATTAATAGAAATCTTGGATTTCCAGTCATTGTCAGATCCCTTTGTAGTTGTGTTTGATTAATCTTAGATTAATGCACACTCATCCACCTCTTCCTTTGTGTATTTTGTAGCAGGTGAACTACATCAGTTGCATCTGATTTTTATGCATCAGGCATTTTCTTTTTCTTCTTTTTGGATTATGCTATTAGATGGTCATGTAATGCCGTCCAAGTGGTATAGAGTACATTAGTGCCCCCCTACTTGGTGCGTTGGTTCCCGGAATAGTTTTTTCCATTATTTTTTACCAATTTAAAAAGTCTTTCTTAAAGCGTTATATGCCACACTCTTAAAAATAAAGGTTCCAAAAAGGGGTTTTCACAGTGATGTCATAAAAAAACAATTTCCTATGCTCTCAAAATACTAGATCATTTTAAAAATACGTTGAAATAAATAAAAGAATATACCATTGATTAACAACCTCGGAGTTCACATCAGGTTTGTCTTTAAAGGGTTTATAAGTTATCATTAAAAATCAATTCAAGTGTGGAGAAAATAAATAGATGTTTTACTTTGGGAAACCCGACTGTTAACTAGAAGTTAACTATGCACTAATACACAGTGTTCCCTGAAGGTGTTGGGAGGAATGCTTATGCAGAGTGCAGCTATTCACAGAGTGATAAAGTGCATTTAGGTTGGCCTTTTTGTTTATGCACATTTAAAATGCTCAAAACTGATAAAAGCATATGTCTGAAATAAGACTGAGGACCACACTGTCCATCTTTTCATGTATCTACAGCCCCTGAAGATGTGAGTCTGAAAGTGTGGCGAGCTGAGGCCTGCATGGGCCTCCGTCGCTTTTCTGATGCCCTCCGTGACCTGGATGACCTGTGCTGTGTGCGACCCAACTGGACTGAGGTGAGGGCCGTCTTTGCTAACTGTGCTGATTATTTATATATAGGGACAAGACTTTTGTTTAGGAGTAGTGTTAACATTATGAAAATCTGTATCAAGTTCATGTTTGAAACCAGGGTTATTGCTTTTAATTCCTGTCATTTAATTCATGCTAGATCTCTGAAATGTCTGCGTTCTCATAGCATGGTATTTCGGAAATGACTGACAATTTTGCAGTTATGCAATATCTGTTGGTATGGCTAGAGCACATTGTGGGATTTGACATTATTCTCACAGCAGTATACTGGCATACACTACCATTCAATTAAATTCAATTAAATATTCTGTAACATTATAAATATAAGTTATTTATATTTATAATGTTACAGAATATTTCTATTTATGTTTTCAAATAAATGCTGCTATTATGAACCTTCTATTTATCAAAGAATTATGAAAAAAAAGTACCACAAAAATATTAAGCAGAACAACTATTTTCAATGTTTATAATAATATGAAATGTTTCTTGAAGCGCCAAATCGGCATATTAGAATGATTTCTGAAGTATCATGTGACACTGAAGACTGGAGTAACAATGCTGAAAAATTTGGCTTTACCATCACAGGAATAAATTATATTTTAAAATATATTCAAATAGAAAACAGTTATTTTAAATTGTAATAATATTACTGTTTTTTTTTTGATCAAATAAATGCAGCCTTGATAAGCATAAGAGACTCATATTTTATATCTTACTGACCCCAAGCTTTTGAATGGTACATATTGGCACAATAAAGCACTGCTGAAAACTTTATGTAAAACAGTAGATTTACATTTATACCTGAGGATTTTGCTATTGTGTTTATTAAATATTGTATTTAATAAATTAAATAGGGTTACCTGTGCTAATTGGTTGAATTCTGTGTTTTGTAGGGTGTCTTTCGTAAAGGGAATGTGCTTCTTGAAATGGGCAGACGGCCTGAAGCCCTCGTCCAGTTTTACTGCTGCCTGAAGCAGCAGCCTGATTTTGCCCCTGCAAAAAATCAGATTAAGAAGGTGAGTTTTCAGAAATCAGGTATAATGAACAAAGCATATACTCAACTAAACATTTTTCTGTAGATAGAATCATACCTTTTAGAATCATTTTGAGTGATTCAGTACCAAAACATCCATACAGAGAGCATGTTCTGTTGAAAAACATAAATGAATGTTTCAATAATACACTCACTGATTCGTATGCAGATCTTAGAGGCAGAGGGCATGGCTGTACCAGAAGAAGTTCCACGGATGCTGCATGTTGTGTCTGAGTACTTGCAAGATCTCTGTCCTATCACCAGCTCTGTAAGCCCCTCGTGTCCAGATGGTCAGCGCTACTCCCACAACAATACTGAAGGTCAAAGTGATCCCGTGCAGGTGAGGTGTGCGCACAGCACTAATGCTGTTGTGTAACTTCACTTTTGAAATGTAACATCGGTAATGTGAGCATCATTAGGAAAAGTTTTTGCTTACTCTCAGGCTCTTTTCTGTTCTGTCCTAGAATGCAACTAAAGTGAAGCACGGCACCAGCGGCGAGTGCTGCCTGAGCCTGTGTCAGGCCGTGTCCTTTCTCCCCACTGCTGAGGATGATGAGGAACTGATGATGAAGAGAGAAGAGAAACAGAACAGAGGTGAAGATATCTTAATCACTACTACAGAACAAATGTAATGCATTCACATTTGAACATGCAACATTTAGGAATGGTTAAAACATTGTTTTAGTATTAAATATAATTCAATAATAATCGAACAATTTTAAAAATACATTTGCATAGCTTCAGTCCAGAAGTGCAGAAAGGCTGTAGTTTAGTTACTTTGTCTGATAAAATTTTAGCATTTACTTTTTTGTAGCATTAAGCAACACATTAAATAAAGAAAACTTGATAATGTATGTACTGTAAGTGTTGGTTTCAGCAATTTGTGTGATACTGGTTTGCCACTTTAGCCATGATTATATTCACAGTATAGCATATTAGCTAAGCTATATGAACAATATAACACAGCCTTGAGTGCTTTATTGCTTAAGTATAAAGTTAGTACATAATCATATTAAACATTTCATATTAATTTAGATTTTCTAGATTACTTTGGGTTTTGTTAGTTCTTTGTTCATTAGTAACAGGTAACATAATGGCTTATACATTTACATTATTATTAAATAGTTAATAATAATAATTATTAATAGACCCCAGCATCCTCGTTACCATACAATGGATAAGCGGTTTGGAGAATGGATGGATGGATAATTATTATTAATATAAATATTATTCCATTTGACTTCATAAGCAAGGCTCAAATAATAGTCTATTCATTTACACTCCTCATTAGCATGGTTAGACAACCAATCAAAACGACATCCATTCAAGCTTGATTTTGTTTGTTTGATTCTGTAGGTGTGTGCAGTGTGGCCAGAGAGTCCTGCCTCAGCGTTCTGACTGTGAGTGATTTTGAGTGCCCTCTCTGCATCAGGTCAGTGGAGATTTATATTGTGTCCTGCTTCACTGCCATTGTTTCCTGCTACCAGACACTTTTATTTCCTTTAGTTTTGCTATGGTATTTAAATG
This sequence comes from Sinocyclocheilus rhinocerous, assembly GCF_001515625.1. NCBI lineage: Eukaryota > Metazoa > Chordata > Actinopteri > Cypriniformes > Cyprinidae > Sinocyclocheilus > Sinocyclocheilus rhinocerous. Next base: position 3,505,810 of record NW_015639782.1, read on the forward strand.
TTAGATTACAGCAGGCACTTGCCTATTTGAAGACACAATACTTTTGTAATACTTTAAGCAAATAACATTTTTATAACATATTTTATTCTTGTTTTGTCGTTTAACAAATGTATTTCAAGATATTAAGGTATTATCAGTTAAATTTCCGGTGCCGTAGAGGCCTGGACCAGCATTTGCAAAATGATCCTTTTCTTAATAAAAGTGAAGTGACGTGTGGCCAAGTATGGTGACCCATACTCAGAATTTGTGCTCTGCATTTAACCCATCCAAGTGCACACACACAGTAGTGAACACACACACACACACACTGTGAACACACACCCGGAGCAGTAGGCAGCCATATTGCTGCAGCGTCCGGGGAGCAGTTGGGGGTTCTGTGCCCTGCTCAAGGGTCACACCTCAGTCGTGGTATTGAGGGTGGAAGAGAGCACTGGTTATTCACTCCCCCCACCTACAATTCCTGCCTGACCTGAGACTCGAACCCGCAACCTTCAGATTACAAGTCCAACTCTCTAACCATTAGGCCACGACTACAAATAGGATAACGACAGATGGTTAAAATATGTCTTAACAGGGGTTTTAACAGTCTAGTATTACAGAGGACTTGTGTGAGCTTACTGTATATCACTTATTATATACAAGTTGTGCATAAACAGATTTATTTGTCAATTGCCCACTTCTTATCTTTGATCCTGTCATGACTGATGGATTAAAGGTTATTCTATGAGCCGGTGACGACACCCTGTGGACACACCTTCTGCAAAAACTGCATTGAGAGAAGTCTGGACCATAATCTACGCTGTCCACTTTGTAAACAACCACTGCAGGAGGTACTACTAAAACACAGACTTTTACAATAATTACACGTTTTTAACATTTAGAAGCATGTAGAAACATTTAGCCTCAGAGTAAACAAAAGCCCAGTAGTCTAATCCTTCTAATGCAAGTCAATCACATTGTTTTCATACAAAAAAAAAAAAAAAAAACTGAGCAAATCATGTTGCATAGAAGTCTCACCTCATTACTTCCTATTCCAGTATTTTAAGAACAGGATGTACAACCCCACCGTGCTGCTGCAGGAGATTATGTCCCGCCTCTTCCCCCAGCAGTTGGCTGAGAGGAAACAGGTGCACGAGGCGGAGATGGCAGAGCTCTCTAAGTGAGTGCCCCTCTCAGAGATAACGAAAAACATCGGTCCTGTCTATATATTGCAAGTCATAAGTTACTATCAACTGACATTCCTATGCTGCTGAACTCCAGTATCTGCATTGCTTTTCACAATGAAATGGGATAAAATGAGATGGTTAAAATGTCTAGCAGTCTTAACATTTTATTAGTGGTTTTAGCAGTCCAGAAACTGTTTGATACCGGGAAAAGTTATGCAAAAGCAGAATTATTAATTACCCTCTCTTATCTCTAGTTTGACTAAGGACATCCCAATCTTTGTGTGCACTGTGGCGTACCCTGGCATCCCATGTCCACTGCACATCTTTGAGCCTCGTTACCGTCTGATGATGCGGCGATGTATGGAGACGGGCACCAAAAAGTTTGGCATGTGCAGCTACGAGCACGGCAAAGGGTATACAAATAAAATATCATGCAGCTAGCATCTGTCATTTGAAGGTTATGCTAACTTTTGCACTCTTACAGATTTTAAGAAACTTTGGTAAGTGTTATTAATTAAAATAAATATACACACTAGCTTTCAAAAGTTTGGGGTTAGTAGTGTATATAATATGTGTATATATATGGGAATGCCTTTCAAGTGTTTTGATCCCAGAATTTCCTGTCATAGCTTTGCAGATTATGGCTGCATGTTGAATATTTTGGATCTGGATTTGCTTCCTGATGGTCGCTCCTATGTGGATACAGTGGGAGGAAGTCGCTTCCGAGTGCTCAGGAGAGGACAGAGGGATGGCTATCAAACTGCTGATATTGAGTACCTGGAGGACCATAAGGTCAGAGGTTACAGACTGCCATATCTCAAATTTCAGATCTAAGGCCAAGAAAAATTATATTGGAAAAAGTATTTTCCAAGCAGTATTAAGGCACATAAAGTCAGGCTGCATGGGGAATATTCAAAATCTAAACCGTATAACCAGATTATACAATGGTTCACTGCCTATACTGTAAATAAGATTGTGCTCATGGGGCTTTATTACATAAACATCCGAAATTCAAGAATTCTATCTAATCTGTTTAGTAACCATGATGATTTCAGTTAGTTTGATCAGATCTTAACTTATCTTAAGATGAGCTTACGATAGGAAGTTTCTATAATACAGTCCTTGATTGTAAATGAAATTGCACTTCTCGTCTTAAAGGATACAGTGCCTGTCCTAATGGAGATCTGGCACATGTTTAACTGAGATGTTTCCTGATGGCACACTTCCAATCTATAATTTATCCAATGCATGGCCTGCTATCTGCTGTACATACTTCCTCTAAAATCTCAGTATAGTATTCTTCCAAAGCATGCTGTGGTAGTAGTAAGCTTTTCCTGCCATATTAACTATCAATCACAAATAATTATTTTATAACATAGTATATGATATATTATAAACTATAGTAAACATAACATTTCAGTATTTTATATTAAAACATATGATTTTAGTAAAGAGTTGCTTTGTCCTGTTGTGGAACAAGATTTCATTTTGACTCCTGCAATTAAAGTCTGTGTATATTTTGCATATAGCAATAATAAATATGTGTTCTGAGTTTGTCACAACACAGAAAAATGTGTTATTAACCACCCAGCCAAATTTGAACGAAAAAACAAAAACAAAACGTTGATTAGCCACATAAAACCTAGTATGTTTTTATTTGGGGGGTCATTTGTTTTGTGTGGATATATTCATACATTCATTATATTCATTAAAATAATTCATTTTACCATGGTGAATAAGCCGAGGGTAATGGTTGCTTTATGACCAGTTTGAAAGTTCTGGGCGACTGCCGCTAGGGGGAGAAATGCGACAGTCGTATCCAAATGTCGAAGACAGTGGAAAAGCGGCTTAACTCCACAATTCAGTACTACATAGTTTGCAGTCTTTGTAACGTGTTTTCAGCAATACATTTCTAACATTTACAATGTGTTTAGAAACAATTCTCTGAATGAATTGCCTTTACACAGACTTTAAACGTTTATTAATAAATTCATGAAATGCTTTAGGCAACAGTGTGGCTTTTTTGTGCAGTCTGGCTTTCTGTTACGTTAAAAGGTTTTAATCTTCTAGTCATTTTCCCTATGGTTATGTGTCTTAACTACCTAAATAAGATGTCACGATTGAGCATTCAATGAAAAGCATCTATTAAAGATTCATGAGAGAGAGTTATTACTGCTATCACAAGCCTGAGACTGTGATGGATTGCTTATAATGACATTAAATACAAAACCTTTTGTTAGTACTGCAAATTGAATATCAAGTAAATACTTAATGTTAATTAGTGTTAATTGCATGTGTATTCAGCAGACATTAGGAAGAGGAGCTTGTGATTAACTGCCTGTTAGTCAACAAATTCAAGCTCTTTTCAAACCCATCCATATTATGATTACATTATTTTATCCTCTGGTTGAAGTTGAGTGTGACAGTAAAACTTGTTTGTCCACCTAACATTTGCATGCATTTGGGTTTAGGTTGAAAGTGCCGAGCTTGAATTACTGCAGCGTCTCCATGACAGCGTATATCAGCAGGCGAGGGAGTGGTACCACCGTCTGAACAGCTGCATTCAGGAGCAGATCACCCGGCAGTACGGCATCATGCCCGAGAAAGAGGACGACATTCAGGTCAGAGCCCACCGAATATTGCGTTTATTAACAAAACCACAGATCGCGCATTTTAATAGTAACTTCTTAATGAGAATGAATGTGTTTTTGTGCATTGCAGGCATCTGCTAATGGGCCGGCCTGGTGCTGGTGGCTGCTGTCAGTGCTGCAGTTAGATCCAGCCTATCAGACCACCGTTCTGTCTCTGACATCCCTGAAGGACAGACTGGGTCATCTACGTATCGTACTAGAATACTTCTCTCAGAGATAGGACGGAGACACATTATATGCCAGTATCTCTGATCACATCACATGCATGCACCATGGAAGACATGATTTTTTTTTTTATGTACATTTTAAATTCAACTGCAAGAGATTTGTTTGCTCTTGCCAAAATTTTATACTTTTTTCTGATCATAATCCATACACAAGATCTCTGGATAACACAATGGACAGCTGTGATATGGGTTGGTTAAAAATGACATGACCGGTTCCAGTGGCTGTACAACTATTGAATTAATCTTTACTAATTCTTACTTGAGTCGAGCACCAAAGAGTCAAGGACTCGTTCTACACAGAACAGCTGTTTATTGGTTCACGCTGTTCGCTTCATTAAACATCAGAGTGGATGCCAAATGTTGCATCCTAGTTTTGCTGACATACATTTGAGATGTTTCCAGTAGTACTGGACCCTGGCCAAGATTTTTTTTTAATGTGTAGCTCACATTTGTGGCCGAGAGGGAAACAGTTGGCCCAAGCGATTGATGACTGAATAGGAACTAATTGATTATGCATGAATGAAACGCTTATGACTGCAGCCTCAAAATCCCACAATTCCAGCCGTATCTTTTAGTAGAATCAGAAATAATATTATCCTCAGTAACAGATGAGGAGTTCTATTAATATTGCAATACTAATGGCACAGAATACACTATCTGAATGAAAGCTGCTAGCTGTGCTTGTTCCATTCGTAGTTTAAATGTGTTGCAAGCTTGCTGGCATGACAGTAGAGAGGAGAGAGGAAGCTAAGGTACTCTACCATTCAAAAGTTTGGGGTCAGTAAGATTTTTGAAAAAAATTTATACTTTTATTTAGCAAAGATGCATTGAATTGATTAAGAGTGACAACAAATATTTCAAAAGATTTATATTTTAAACACTGTGCTTTTTAACTTTTTATTCATCAAAGAATACTGAAAAATGTATCTATTTCCACAGTAACATTAAGCAGCACAACTGTTTTCAACATTGATAATACTAAGAAATGTTTCTTGAGCATCAAATCAGCATATTAGAATGATATCTGAAGGATCATGTAACACTGAATACTGGAATATTTCAAATTCACCTTTGGCTTTACAGGAAAAAATTACATTTTAAAATGTATCAAAATATAAAAGATATTTTAAATGTTAACAATATTTTACTGTATTTGTTTTTAATAAAATAAATGCAGCCTTTCAGAAACATAAAAAAAAAAAATCTTAACCCCGAACATATGAATGTTAGTGTACAATCATAATCAAACGGCAGTTATGGGAGGTGTTGTGAAGGTTTTAGCTATCTGGTTGATCATTATAGCTCTCCGAACCTCTGTGTCAGTCATATTGGATTATTTCTGTGTGTTTGTGCCTTGTGATGGGCCTTAATCTGGATTCAGATATTTGGTGGTGATTTGGTCAGATATTTGACTGCGGATTTATGTTCCTTATTTTTCCTGTCTTCTGTTTCAGTGCAGAATGTTAAAACTGCAATGTTAAATGTGATGTAACACTTAAATGGACTTGAAACGGACTTTGTTCCTACTCTAGTGATAGTGCCATTGTTTGTTCTAATCTCATGTGTGTCTAGCTCCTAATGGCTGGAAGTCCAACAAGGGTTAACATGCACCCACCTGCACTGTTAATTTATTTTTAGGTTTTTCATATTTGATCTGTTGTGCACTGCTCAGACATTTAACTGTAATTTTGCCATATTGCAAACCAGTTACTAACAAGTGGGTGATTTGCTTTCAGCCACGTTTTGAATGCAGTATGCCTAAACGATTTAGATTTGTCTTATTTGAAGCAGTGAAAATTTGGGAACTTTTGGAGAAAATATTAGACACAACAAGGTTCATACAAAAACTGAGATTTAAAGAAGCCTCCGTAATGTTCCGCTTCACACTTCTATGGTCAAAGTCATGCTGAGCCACATATTATTTATGATCGCATGACCGCAGTGGAGTGATTCAGAGAGACATATATTTATGAAAGGGATTTAAATCAGAATAGGATTTTATTTGAATTTGCTTTAGTAATTTAAGTACTGATTGATGCATCTGATGTGTTGTTTCATATCTAAGGTGCACTCTTGACGTCTAATACCTTTCATCCTCAGGATACAGGACTTGGAGAAATCACTTACAAGTGCTGTCAGAACTGTTGCTTCATCTGTCTGTAGTTTCTCAGTAACGTGGTTGTGAGCCTGACAATGTCAAATTCTCACCCTTCTGGTTTAATTGTATGTGAAGGTGGCAGATCCTGTGGTGTTGCTTCGGGATAGTAAAAGTGCAATTTAGAGTGACTTTATTCTACACTATAGTCTCATAAAAAAGAAGGATGCTACTATAGCCCTCAAATCAGATGTCTTGTGTAAGTAAAAAGACTTCAGTTAGATTTAATCTACAAATATAGATTAGTCAAATCAGAATCACTAATCAAGATTACATCCTCTATTTTGTAAAGAAATTGTTTGAGAGGCAAATATTTCCATTCAACGGCAAATGATGCTTGCTCATTTATTTCAAATGATCAGTGGAGTCTGATGCAAAGTATTTCTTCTCTTTGTCAATAATTCTTCTTTATGCCATATATTTATGTGTTTGGAGTATTTTAAAATTAGTTTTGCCTGGTGTAATCTCAGGGGCTATATCAGTGATTTTTTCTTTTGAGAGGTTTGTCTTTAACCCTTAAGGAGTTATGAGATACACATTATACAATAAATGTAACATTAAAATCAATCATTCAGCATATCATTGCTTTTCTGTCATTGGAACTGGCAAAAATCAAACTTAACAACAACAAAAACATTAAAATCAACCGTTTATCATATTACCAAGCAACCACTAGATGGCGTCATACAATCACAAAATGTCTGACGTATTAGCGCCTACGAGCATCTTCAATTAATTTGAAAAAGTAAAGATGCTTGTGTGTTATTTATTTGTTTCTCTAAGCAGACTGGTCTAAAGGAGTTACTGGAATAGTTCACTATAAAATTATATATAAAAATATGTCTCTTTTTTATTTTTTTTGTCAATATAGCCTAATAAAGGACAGTGGGGGTCTATATTTTGGACTCCAATGACTTTCACTGAATGGACAAAACATGGTAACACTTTACAATAAGGTCCCATTCATCAACGTTAGTTATACATTAAAGTTATTAATCTTTGTTAACATTAATAAAAATACAAAAGTTATGTTCATTAAATGCTAACAGATACAACTTTATTTTTTTAATAATGTTGAAATTAACATTGATTAGATTAATAAATGCTTTAGAAGTATTTTTCATTGTTAGTTCATGTCAACTAATGTAGTTAACTAATATTAACAAATGGAACCTTGTTAAACATTCTTCAAAATATCTATTATGTTCCAAAAAAAGGAAGTAGCCTAGTTTACAGGTTTGCAATAACATAAGTGTGAGTAAATAATACCAGAATGTTAATTTTTGATTAAACTCTTTTGGGCGAATCTCTTTAAATATAACTAACAATCATAACAATAAAGGGAAAAAAATAAAAATAAAATAAATAAATAAAGTGAGCATCAGGCTGAGATAAACGAAACTAGGTATGGAAATATTTAAACAAATAAAAGTTATGGCATTAGACTATATATTTTTTTCATAATTTTGGAATTAGTTATGACATATTAAATCACTGTCTGCAGCAAGCAAGTAGAAAAGTGCGATCACATTTTACCGTCGCTCGACGATTGTTCAAAATGTCAAAATAGAATAACAGACTGTAGCATTGTTTTTCGGAGAAACAAGTAGCCTATGTGAACTTAGCATGTTTCCTAAAGATCTGCAAACATGAAATTGTATGCTTTAGTACAGTCAAAAAATGACATAGGCCTACAGCACATTTAATCCAGTCGTTACAGGAATTCACGCGATCAGCAATTTCTCGTGTGAGCGAAAGATTTCCCCGCGCAGATTTCGCAACAGGTTGGTCACGCAAATTTGCAGCGAAATTTCGCTATGACTACACCAACAGTAGCCTATGTATACTTCGAAACGTCTAATTGACTTTAAGTGTAAAAAGCATTCCTGCACAGTCACAGAGGTCCTTGTGATGTAGCTCAAAGTGAACATCAAAGCCCATTACAAACACAGGCAGGAGAGCAGTACGGTAAGCTAAACTGATTCATCACCCAGATGCAACTCCCCTGCCTATGGCTTATTTTTGAGTGGGGATGACAACCTTTTTTGTACTTAACAAGTCATTACATGAACCTGCGGCTCGCGCTATGCTGAAATGTGGGTGTGTTTGCGGGTAACCTGTGTGCTGTTGAAATCCACATGATGTGGCAATTAATTTGGGATGAAATCAATGTAATTCTCACACTGCCAGTCAGAGATGGAGGGTGTTGAAGAGATGATGCAGGGCAGCAGGGAAACAAATGCCCCGTGTTGCCATAGAAACCGTCGCCCGATAGCCTAGGTAAGAGGCCGAATAAAACTTTCAAGTAACTAGTTAATTGAAAATAAACTTTTCAAGTGCACGCGCAAACTCTTTTGTTTGTTTACAGTCTGCGAGCCGCAGTGTCAAATGCAAATGCTTCAGAGAGATAAATGGCGAATGTATGAGACGATACCAAATATGTCTGTTTGTCTCCCTCTCTTGGTTCTCTTTGTAGGGATTACGGAGCGTCTAAGGGGTGGCAGAGCTGGGACTGATAAAGAAGCCTTGTTTCACACCAGCCTAACCCCCCTGTGTCAATACACAGATAAAGCTTCAAATGGCGTGTGCAAAAGAGTAAAGGTAAACATATCAGAGCCTTGGTACTTTAAGTCTCACGGTGCGTTTGGTAATAAAACAAACGAAGGCAGCGCGTCTCCTTCTCCGCAGAGGCGGAGATTAGCGGGAGAGACAGCTGGCTTTGTCCCCTCGCTGAGGTGGCAAGAGGAGACGCAGTAATCTAAAGCCCCGCTGTGAAGAGCTAATACAGTTGATAAAACAAAACAAAACAAAGTTATTGAAGAAACATTCATCAAACAGTATAGACAGCTTCAGGGTTTATAACGGGAGTTTTTTTTTTGAGTTCTTAAACTCGCGCTAGACTATGTCAGTGATAATATTCTTTGATAATGTAGGCCCCGATCAGACAGAACGCGTTTTTTTTGCAGTGAGAGGCACCTTTAAAAAAAAAAAAAAAGTTTTTTATTGGCAGTGAGCGAGCGTTTATGCTCCCAGGGCGCTTCGCGTTTCTATAGGAGCACTCTGAGCGCTGGGGATGGACGGATCGATCCAAGTATCGATACTTTCGATACTGATGTTGTATCGAAAGGATCTATCCTCACATAAAAATATCGATTCTAAAGTGCATTTTTAACCATTAATTTTATTTATTTAGCAATAAATTCGGTGCATAAAATAAGCTAATATACACTAATATTGGCACCCTTGGTAAATGTGAGCAAAGGCGGCTGTGAAAATAAATCTGCATCGTTTATCTTTTTGATCTTTCATTCAAAAAATTCATAGAATTCTAACCTTTCATTGAAGTAAAACAATTGAAATTGGGGGAAAACTCACATTATGAAATAAATGTTTTCTCCAATGCATGTTAGCACAACAGGGGACTAGCAGGGGCGCCTCTAGCAATTTGGGCCCTATGAAAGAATATGAGCCCCCTACCGCACCAAACATACACTATATTGCCCAAAGTATTGGGACACCCCCTTTTAATGAACAGGTTTGATTAGTAATTTCCATGAGTACAAATCTTAATGTTTAAGCATAATGCTATTCTAGGGAATTGTGTGCTTCTAATTTTATACCAGTAGTTTGAACAGGACCCTTTTCTATTCTAACACAACAATGCCTCTGTGTATAAGGCAAGGTTAAACATTTTTTTTGATTCAGTCTCACTGATTGATTCAGTCAGTGTGGAAGAACTTGACTGGTCTACATAAAGCCAAGTCCTAATCCCAGCTGAACACCTCTGGTGTGACTTTAAATGCAGAACTTGAGCCAAAAACTCATCACCAAACACCTGTGACTTGTACATACATATGGACAAATG
>NW_015639782.1:3515888-3535910 GCF_001515625.1 Sinocyclocheilus rhinocerous
GCTCAAAACTCGCATTTGAATCGTCAGTGGCAAATTCTTTAAATATAAAAAATGTACTTACAGGCTGTGAGTCAGAAGCACCAGACTGTCCTTGCAAAGTTGGAACTGCACTTTACAGAAACAGCCTTTGTGTGTAGATGGCATTGTAGTATACTCTACTAGGATCAGGAAACAGTCCTCCATAAAATGCGCTGCACACATCTGAATATTTGGGTTGAACTGTTCTGGAACAGTGTTTTAAATACAACTTAACCACTGATTTCTAGTTGTGTCCTCTTTTGGAAGGCCAAACAAAGTAGTTTCGCTTTCACAACGAAACACACAACATCACACACGGTGGGCTCGAGAACGGCACGGCCAGCGGATTCGACGAAGGAGCGGCTGGTGGGCTTGTGGCAACCACATGTGACGACCCCAGGCTGGACTCCTGCAACTTTTGTTTAGTGTGGCAAAATAGACTGACCAAATCGTCCGGCTCAGTTTGCCCCCCCCTTAAACTCGAAGACATCTCTAATTTGACAGTTTACCACCTGATCTCACTCAGTGACTCTAGGCTATGTAGGACGGGACGAAACCATGCACTGAATGGGGGGGAGATAATTTTGCCAGAAATGCAGAAATAAGCCGTAATTTTGTTTTATTTGTAACTCTTTGGTAGATACATTTATAATTTCTATTACATTACTACTACTACTGTCACTACTAATAAAACAGATCTCTGGGGGCCCCAAAAGTGCGTGGGCCCTTAGTATCGTCCTAACTTTCCCCCCCTTAGCGGCGCCCCTGGTGACTAGGAACATGAAATTGTCCAGCCATGACTTCCTGTTCCACAGGATTATAAATATGAGGAACACAAATGCCAAATTCCCTTAATCATCCATCACAAGGAGTAAAATCAAAGAATATAGTTCTGATGTGCAGAACAAGATTGTTGAGCTTCACAAAATAGAAAGTGGCTGTAAGAAAATAGTTAAAGCATTGAAAGTCCCCATTTCCACAATCAGGGCAATAATTAAGACATTCCAATCAATTAAAGATGTTACAAATCTGCCTGGAAGAGGACGTGTGTCCATATCTTCCTAATGCACAGTGAGGAGGAGAGTTTGAGTGGCCAAAGATCACAGCTGGAGAATTGCAGAGATTATTTGAGACTTGGGGTCAGAAAGCCTACAAAAAATCAAAAATCAAACAGCACCTATCAACACATGTTGTTCAGGAGGGTTTCAAGAAAAGTCCTCCTCGCTCATCCAAAAACAAACTCCAGCATAGTAAGTTGTCAGACACGACTGGAACTTCAAACAGGACTGACTTCTATGGCCAGATGAAACAAAAAAAATTTGCTTTTTGGCAGCAAACCCACCAGATGGGTTTGTTGCAAACAGGGATAAAAAGTACCCCATGCCCACGGTTAAATATACTATTGGATCTTTATTGTTGTGGGCCTATTTTTCTGTCGGAGGTCCTGGACATCTTGTTCAGATACATTGTATCATGGATTCTATCAAATACCAACAGAAAAAAATATCTAAACCTGACTGCCTCTGTTAGAAATCTTCTAATGCGCCATGGTTGGATCTTCCATCAGGACAATGATCAAAAACATCAAAATCAACACAAAAATGTGTCTCTGAGCACAAAATGAAGCTTCTGCCATGGCCGTCCCAGTTCCCTGACCCAGCACTAACATGGAGCTGGGAATCTGAAGGATCCGGAGAGATTCTGGATGAAGGAATGGTCTCTGATCTCCTGTCAGGTGTTTTCTAAACTCATCAGGCGTTATAGGAGAAAACTCAGAGCTGTTATCTTGGGAAAAGGACGTTGCAATAATTGGATGCCAATAATTGTGGCCATTTTTGTGGATAAAAATATTTATTTCATAATGAGATTTTTTGAATGAAAGATCAAAAGGATAGACGATGAAGATTTATTTTCACAGCCACCTTTGCTCATATTTATCAAGGGTGCCAATATTAGTGGAGGGCACTGTATACATATTTATATAGGAACACACACACACACACACACACACACACTACCATTCAAAAGTTTGGGGTCAGTAATTATACTTATACTTAATTATACATATTTTTTTATTTTTAATGGCAAAGCTGAATTTTCAGCAGCCATTACTCCAGTCATCAGTGTCACATTATCCTTAGGAAATTATTTATTTATATTATTAGTTGTTTTCAAAAACTGAGTGCAACACCTACTGATATACCACTGTATAGTATAAAAAAACTAACATGTCCACTATATACTATGCATGCAGTTTTCACTGAAAATTGTTACATAATTTGCCAAAAACATTTAAGGTACAAAGTACAAACAGTGTGGAGAATCATTCTAACATGCCATTTCTACTTCAAAACTGACTAAAAATCTTCCCACAGATGACCAGTATGTTATCATGACAACGTAACTTGACATTTGCCAAGAAAATAAAAAATTTGTTAAAAACTGTCAGTTTAAATGATGCAATTAGGCAGAAAGACAATGAGAATAAAGCACAAAATTGGAGAAAGGACAAAATACTCTCTACTACCTGTAAAACTGTAGATTACAATACAAATTAAATGCATGTAATGTGCATTTGTGGAGCTTTTCCAAGACCTGTGCTGCTGAGTAAAAAGACGAGTGATTTAAATGTGCTGGGTGGCCTTTGCTGTTATATTTCACTGAGCACAAAATCACAAGGTCAGAATAAAAGAAATGCCTTGTCGTGAGTCCTCAACAAGCCTCTTCATTGGAGCCAATGGTAATATAGTAAGAGCAAGTGAAATAAGCCATTTAAATGAAAAACATGCAGTTGGAACCCAAAAAAATGGCAGGTAAAGGATTTGTTCACAGATCAGGTTTAGATGCACAGCACTGAGTTTCGTGGGGGGTCACGCCAAACAGCTATGGAGGAAAAGCCCACATCATTTTAAACAAGGCATGACCCCTGATCCTCAGAAATAAAGCTGTAACGTAATGGTGTCTACCTGAGTAGATCTACTGCATTACCTGCAAGGGTAGCACAATACCTAATGCCTTTAAGAGGAAGTTCTAAGAATACAAGAGAAGAATATTCCTTCCTTGTCTTTATGTAGAGTCAAACAGAAGACATATTCATTTTGACAGGTATTCAAGTGAAAGTGGCTGATAAGAATGGCGTTCGTGTTCAGCTTTCATTCTCCACAAACCTGCAAAGATCAGCAGTCTCTTGGCTTTCTCCAGCTTGTGCTTAGAGATCCGAGCTTCAGAACAGAAACCTGAAATCAGCAGGCAAGAAATAGTGACTGTCATAACAAAACCTCCCCATAGAAAACCAGCTGCTTCTTACAGCCAGCTGAAGTCTTTATTACATATTTTCTGGAGCTTTCTTTATTATCCTCATCCAGGGTTACTGCAACAAAACACAGAATGATACGAAATAAGTTTGTGTAAGTAATAAGTATGTGATAGAAGATGGAATGTTGCACCAGATTATTGGAGAGAAGTGACAGTGACAGTGTTATTGCATTATTATGAATTATATTCAACAGAAAAATATAATTTAAGAAATATGTTATATGGAACTTATTTTGAGTGTTTTAGGTTGAACAGTAAAGTAAGAGATATGTTAGTCCAGCACTTTTTCCTACTGAAGAAGTGTTTTGTCCTATGCTGTCCTTGGCTTACATTTTGGTATCTTTTTTTAAGGCTTCTTTGCTACAAAATGCAGTGCTTTAAAACTTTCTATTCATAAATGTAAAAGCCACTTTTGATTAAATTATTGTGTCCATATAAGTTGAATAAATATTAATTTATTTTAATATGTATTAAAATAATACATATGGGGGAGGGGGGTGTTAACTTGTGATATGTAAACAATCTAATATGAAGTAATAAAGACTGAGAAGTCTTTATTAGTCCTCACATAAAATCACATTTTAATTTTGAATCTGCCATTTTTAAAGTATTACATTTTTTGTATAATTTGATATAGATTTTTTTCAGTAATTCAGTAAAGCTTTTTTTTTTATGTATCTTGGACTTTACAATTTACGAGTTAATCTGTGATATTGCTCTATATCAATATGGATGTGATTCGGCCGTCGGCACGTTAAATGCGTGTTTATACAACAGTTCGACGGCACAAATGTGTAAGAAACACTGATCTATAATAGAGAACATATAGATCAGTGGTAAGAAACAACCAAGGAGTATCTTAAAAAACCCTTTTGTGTGCGGAACTATTTCCTTCCGCCAAGGATTCAAATCTCAAGCGAACAGTTTAACAGCTGAGCTCAAGCCTCAGTTACTAATTCGAAGACGTCATTTTAGAACTAGTAATGAAGGAACGTTGAGTTACTTCATGGAAAGCTTGTTGTATTACTGTATTAAAAGCTCACTGTATTATGTAGAGTAGAGTATTATAAGAAAAATGGCCTGAGTGAGTGTGATTACCTGCATCTGATACAGCATTCATTCTTCAGCTCAGTATATTCACAATAAAACATTAGTTTGAATGTTCGCTGAGGAAAGCGATATCTTTGTCGTACTATCCTTTCAACTGTTAAGGAACGCTGCTCAATGCATTTGTTAGAAAAAACGTTTCAAAATAAAAGTCTTTGCTACTGATTCACTCACTCATAAAGACAGTCTCTTGTCGCCATCTAATGGAGGAACTATGTAACTAAAATTACCGTCACTAACACAAGACTTTCTCAATACCAAATATTATTATTAAATAATAATACTATAGTTTATGTAAAATATGATTTACTGAACAATGATATATAATAAACCACAACAGCCATTATAAATGTTGCTAAGCAATTCAGTCAAAAGTACAAAGACAGCGCTCTGATATACAGCATTAAAGTTATATAAAAATATAATGAGACTTTGCGCTCAACCAAAACTATTTGATCTGGAACAAATAATAGATTAATGAAATGTATTAACAAACCAAATCGCATATTTTAAGTCTAAACAAATACATCCTTAAAACTACAGTCTGTGACACAACAACAGTAGCCTACCATTTCTAAAGTTATAGTGGGTTTGGGCGTCCGCCATGACACTCGTTGTGAGAGATGCTGTAAGCGGAGTGATACAAACGGTGAAACGGGTGGGGAATATCTCATGGGTGGAAAGACCTCTCAGCCAGTCAGATTCGAGGACCAGAAATAACTGTTGTATAAATAATTATATTATGTATAGTTTTGTGCAGATCTTTTTCTTGTCTGTTGAAGTAGCAGAATACTCTCGGACAATGTCGGGATGGTTAGCCCACCTCTTCAACAAATACCACTTCTGTTTGTGAGCACTTTTTGGCACACTCTGTCTTTTATGGCCATGGTCCAGTCTTTTGAACATATCTTTGTTCTACAATTTAGACAGTCATATTGTACACTCAAATAGTTTCAAATGGTAACAGCGGACCCAGACTGGTGGAACCACCTGGCAGTGGATCAGCACAGAGGCTGATGAACACTCATTTGGCTGTGAGCCGGAGTGGCCTTTTTGTTTCGACTGATGAAAACATGCTCGTCTATTCTCATCAGCGCCCCAGTGAGCTCCCAATATTCTTTTGACTGAGCATTGTCATGGAGACAGACCTTCAGCAGCCAATGGCTTTCAGCGGGATACACAGACATCGTTCTCAAATCAGATTACTCTCATCAGTCAAACTCGTTTGCTTTGTTTGCAGCAAAATTGGAAAAGCTAGCTGAAATTAAGTAAATAAACAAAAAGCCTGACAAAAAAGAGGACAGAATCTAAAATATATGAGATGTGAATAGGCAAACAAATGCTTTCGTATATCACATGAAAAACACAGAATTGACAGTGCTTGTAAATATTGTCACAGTCTAATTACACATACTCAAAATATGACATGTACAACTATATCATAGTCTCACTGCTGCCATGACACAATCGTGGAGCATATAATCTTGGTTGTGCTGTGAGGAGAGAGCCAGTATCATCTCCCAGGTCCTCTGCATTACACCAAGGAGGTTTATCTCCTCCTTAAGATGATGAGAAGAGGATTCTAGGAGCACTACTGGGACATGGCAGCCAACCATATAAGGCTTATCTGTGTGAACCGATCCATAAATAATGCATATCCTAAGACATCTGAGAAAATGTGCCTCTCATCCAGCGCAAACGAACCAAGTCGCTTTATAACCGAGCTAAATGCAAACGTATGTTGTGTAAGAGTGTTTACATGAGTATGCGTGCTTTTGGGTGCTTTTTTAGCCCATTTTTCTCAACTGCAAAGCCCCAGGATGCTGTGTCTTCCAGACACTGTACACCCCATGCTACGTAAGATTGAGAATAAACCCCATTGGCTGCTTGCATGTGCTGAAATGTTGATCCACTGCTGTGGACGGCTGTCTTTCGAGTCACAGATTTGCACAGCCCCGCAGCACTACAGATTGTGGACGTAATTTAGTAACAAAGGGGACTTATAGATTTGTGAATCACACAGAGTGACAGCCACTTGCTCTGAGTTTGGCTGGTGCTCTATTTTAATGCATATTATTTACATAAATTTCCCCCCTTTTTTTGCAACGTTTGGCTTCATGCCACTCAGTGCATTAATCATTGATCTTGAAAGTTAGGGAAGACCTCAAGCTTTATGTTACTCTTCAGTGGAACTATAAAACTGCAAAAGCCCTGTCCCTTGATGGTAGTCCATATCCATGACAAATTATTTGAGTTCATGTGATGGAAAAAAAAAAACAGCTTCAAGCTACAGTATGTCTGAGTGCTCAAAAATCCAGCCAAAGCAGGTTAAGAGGGGTTTCATCAAACCAAATAGGTGCAAAAACATTAGCTGTGGCAGAGGCAACTGTTGTAGAAACAGATGGGATTGACATTGATGGTTATTTACACCATTTCTAGCTTCTAGATGAGAGTCTGTTTGGAAATCATTTGATTGGCTCATTTACCTGTTGCTGCAGTGCGGTAGCTGAGACTCTGGTCATGCAGAGCTGCTGTAGCACTGATAGAGAAAGATGTCTGTCGATTTCTTTGATTTTTGGGACTAAGCATGAAGCAGGGGTGCTTCTAGACTTTTATCAATACTGCATAGACCCCCCCAACAAAAAAAGTGTGCTCATTCATTTTTAATACTGCTTTGGATGTAAATGGATATAAATCATCTTTACCTGCAGTACTGAGTCATTCACAAGCTGAACACGCAAAAAAGACCTGCTTCGTCGTTGACAAACATTAGAAGACATTTGCTTGTTTTGTTTTCTACAGTGGATTGTAGGTAAATATCCACCTCAATCAGCGCTCTTTTTTTGTTTTCAGTCTTATAAATGATCGCAATTCTATTTCAGTGTCAGCAACTACTGCAAGTGATTCAGTGCGAGCAACCACTGCAAGTGATTCAGTGCATGAGTGAACTGTCCGAATGAATCAAACTCACGTACCGTTTCAGACCTGCAAACCCATTTGAGCAGTTAAATCAAAAGAGTGATTCATTTACCATTCATTTCTGGCATCACCAGTTCTGATTTTAAACAGCTGTTATAAAACACATGAGAAAATGATTCTCAGGTCGATATATGCCAATCCTATTGATAGGTAAGGATTTATTATATTTCACTGGGGCTCATGACCCACTAAAAAATGTCTAGTGACGCCCCTGGGATAAAGTATTCAAGTTGGAGATGTGGCCTGGTGGGTAATGTGTTCTCCAACATTGTGTAGTAGTGTTTACACAGATGCCTTGAGTTTGAATGCATTTGAATGGGTGTGCCATTTCCTGATTCCATTTATCATTTTCTGTCTTCTTCCTGACTGCCTCTTCTAAAAAATGGGAAGAAAGTATAGCATATGGGCTGGCTGTCTTGGTAATTGCTATTTAACAAACAAACAGATTTCTATTTCATCAAATTGATCATTTTCTTTGGGGAAGATAAATATCATATGGAGGTTAATTGGAAGTGATTTTGAAGGCTTTAGAGAAAAAGAAAGAGATAATGTGCTATTAAGGAAATGAGGGGAAAGCATCCATTCTAATTTAAGACAACTGCTGCAAAATTACAAATGATATTAGTTATCACAGATGTGACCTATGATTATATTTTGATGAAACAAGAAAAAGCAGCAGTAGTAGTAGTAGTTGTTAGTGACTGATCTGAGACATATTACTCCGCGATGCAAATCTCTTTTTCAAACTTAGGCTTTTCATGCCTTCAGAGGAGATGACAGACCAGATTCAAACCTGCATCCCTACAGGAGCGCTACAGCTCCAACATAGTTATGGCAGTTCACTATATGCCACAGCACTGACAAGAGTTCCCTCTTTTAGGTAAGACTGACATTTTCTTTTTGTGAAAGTGTTTTTAAGGATTAGTTCACACAAAAATCTTGGACACCAGTGGAGCTCAGCCAGAGTTTATTTAAAATACCATCTAGAAATACTTCATTGAGTTTTAATACCTATAAGTAACTTTTGCTTTTATACTATTCAAAAACTAAAAACAATACATATACTATTATGCTAATATACCACTATACATTTATTTACATAAACAACTAGATTAATGATTTTACCATTTATATCATGAAAAGGAAACAAGTTATACAAAGCGAGCTCCAGAATTGCCCATTTCCCCCCCATTTCAAAAGGAAACTTGCAGGTTTATTAGAGCTGGTGGCCTGTGATTGCCTTTTAATGAGAGAATGACTGGGAGCCAGAGATAAGGAAAGTTCAGGCTAAGAGGTCCTTGGTGGTATTAGAATAATCATCAAAAATGCCATGTCTTTAAAAAATCCACAATAGGACATGGCAGCCCAGCACATTTCCCCTCTCCGCAGCCAACCTATTTGCATTCTAGTGCACTGGTCCAGTGGATGCTTGTGAATATAGAATTTGTTCTCTTGTTAAAGAACCACCAGACCATAGATTGAAGCAGGAAAAAGAAAACTCTGCCTGCAAAGGAAAGAAACTTAAATGTCACAACTGTGTGACAAGATTAATGTAGCCCATATTTAATTCACCTTTGTGATGAGCTGATTAAGTTTGCCTTTTGTATAATGCAGTCTCGGAAATATAAAAGACTGCCACATTACATGACTATTATATTTACAAATACATCCGATTTATTGGCCAATATGCCACATTCCCATACATTGTTGAGGTCACTTTGAAATTGTCATCATGCTTAGTTGAACAACAGTAATACAACGCTACAATCTGACAGGAACTCTTTGCTTTTCAGTTTCAGTGACAAAAGACAAGTGGCTGTCTGTTTCCAATTGATTTATTTTTCACATTACCATTTGCTGATGGCGATCACAGCTTCAAAGGACAGGTGCACTTCTGCCTGTTCAGAAAAGCAATGTCGACTGAGATATTGATCTCGTGAGCAGTGGGTCTGTGTAGTTCAAGAGCAGCCAATGGCAGTGACCCCGCTGAGCATGTGCTCTCTTCTCTTTGCTCGACATGCTTTCAAGTGTTTTTCAGGGAATAAAAAATTAGAAAAGCTTGTTCTGCTGTCTTAGATGTGCTACTCAAAACCTCAGAGGACATTGGGTTGTTGCTCCTTTGGGAAAAGCTTCCCCCTGAGAGATTTCTAATGGAGTCTGTTTTAAGACTCATGCCATGAGTCATTCAGTCATTGCACCGTGGCCTATTTTTACACCCCATGACAAAATCTTAAACCTGGCCCATCTCTTTAGGGGGTTGTGGTGATGTTTAGAAAAGAGCTGCAAATAGTTGTTGAATCCAGTGAATCAATTGAGGTGATTATTCAGCTGTAATTTTCCCATTTATTGCAAAAATTCATCTCAGATAATTTGGAGGTGTTTTGGAGCACATCCTAGTGACAAGCCCAGCCTTCAGCGAGAAAGGATTATGTTTCTCTGCCGTAAAGCATTCTGACATTCAGAATGATATTAAACTTCAATAGACTCACATCAAGGTTCACCGATCATTCTTGCAGGCGCTGAATCCATTATTCAAGGTTAGAGATGCTGTTTACTGAAAGGAAACTGGGCTGCATCTAGTGTACATTCACATTACACTCAAAGAAGAAATGGTGCTTTCTGTTTGTTAGAAGTAATGCACGTTCTGAAAATAAAAAGTTGCTACCAGGAAATCGTATATGAGACCTGTACTGCATTTACATTCATCACTCTCAAGATGCTAACAATGGAACATTACACAAGTGATCACCAGTGATCTATCCATGCATATATAGTACAACTTTTGTATACTGCTCAGAACTCAATTCACCCCAAAATTTAAATATCATCATTGTCTGCTAACCCTCATGTCGTTTCAAACCTGTATTATTTTATTTGTTTCTGTGGAAAATTAAGGAGACATATTTGAAGAATTGTTACTTAGTTCTTACTATAGCCTACAACAGGTCACTTCAACTACAAAAGTTATTCAGAATTACATGCAAAATTACAGACAGTGATTAAATTGGGTTTGGTATTAAAGTCTGCAGGACACTGTCCCTCCCAGACTGGCATTGAAGACCCCTGCCATAAATGACAGCTCCTAGTGACCAACTGTTAAGCTCTAAAAAGCACCATAAAAGTGGTCCATATGAGCTGTGCACTTTATTCTATAAGTCTTATGAATCAATACGATAGCTTTGAATGGTGGTAATATGGAGAAGAAGAGAAAAAAAAGCCTTTTGCGTGTGTGAATATCAGATGTGGCACATTTTGCTGGAAAAAGTAATCCTTACTAAATACAAAAAAAGTAATCTTACTACATTTAAAGTCATGATGAAACATAAGTAGTGAGATCTTTACAGTACAATGTAGCAGTTTTATGTTTGGAACAGCTTGAGGGAGAGTAAAGGACAGATTCATTTTGGGGTAAACTATCTTTTTAAATTTGTACCTCAGCAAAGGTTCCTCAAACAAACTCTAGCCATGACAATCATTATAAACAAAAACTTTCTTCAAGTGGGAGGCATTTCCAGATGTTCTTTTCTTGCGATGTCCCTAGTCGGGCTTGTAACAGACTGGAGGTCAGCTGGGACTATCCTGCTTGGCTGTTCCTGCTCCCTTCTCAACGGTGACAAGCAAGGCTCCAGTGTGGCTCTGTAATCCATTCATCCGTCATCCCGTCTCACGCCATGTGCGCCGCCATACATCTCTCCACTCTCTGCGTTGCTCATTTAACTTCACCATCCATCTTATCCCAGCGATTTTCTACATCTACACACAACACGAACACTGGCCAAGCGAGCCTGTCCGATTCACCCCCATGGTTTTAACTTTTGATTCACAGCATAGCGTTTAGTGATTTCCCCAAGATCAAAGGCTGTGCACTAACGTGGCTGGGATGAAACAGTGAAGGGTGCCTTTGTATGACAGAAGTGAAATCAGAAGCGCATTAGCGTGGTTCGTACGCATCACCCGTGGCGGTGCAGTAGAGGAGGCAGGGGATCTATCTCTGTCAGTGTGCTGATGAGCCCGCGTGATTAACAGGCCTCTGTTCTCCGCACAGACCGTAGAACAGTGGGAGCCGCTGATGAGCCAACGTACAAATACAACGCTCTTTTCTGTCTCCCTCGTGTTCATTCTTTCACTTGTGTACGTAAGCATGTGTGCTCTCTCTTGGTCCATCACTCCATTGCTCCCACTCACGTCTGCCCCTTTGCAACAAATAAAACAAATCACAACTGGAACAGAAATCGGAATCGGAATAGAATTTTCTGGAAATTAAGATTTTTGACCTTTTAGCATTTCAGATCTTATTTAAAAGGAAAGTTTACCCAAAAATAAAAATTCTGTGATTATTTAACTAATTACCTTTGTGTAGTTTCAAACTTTGACTCTTTCTTCTGTGAAAGACATGAGAATGGTTTCTATGCTATTTTCCAGTTAATTATAATGAGCAGAGGTTGAAGCTTTGAAGTGCCAAAACGGATGCAAAATCAATATCAAAGTCAAAATTAGGAGGTATTAAGTCATTAAAAAGTCATTAAAAGTCATTATTATGCACATATTTCGGGTGACATAAGCTTTAAATTGGAATGGATGCAAAATCACAATAAAGTGGTCCAATAAATTGGTATTATGAGCCATCTTTAGATTATGATTATGTTAAGATTTTCTGCGAATAATGACAAATTTAAATGTTCCTCATAAAGGCCTATTGTATATGGAAGCAGACTTCTACCAAATAAAAAAAATAATCATGCTTAATAAAAGTAAATAATAACTAAAAAGTCATAATTATAATAAAAAGTTGAATTTATGAGATAAAAAGTTATAATTCTGACTTGAAATGTCAAGATTATGACATACTAAGTAACCCAATATTTTTGGGTTAGACTTAATTAATCTGAGTTTAAAATTATTTTGTCATAATTTTGACTTTGTATGTTATAATTATTACTTTTCATGTTGCAGTTTCAACATTTTAACTCATTATGACTTAGTTTGTCATAAATTTTGACTTTTTATCTCATAATTGATTTAGCATTTCATAATTTCGAATTATAATTTAAAATAATTATGATTTACAAAAGCATGATTTTTTTTTCTTTATGTGGCAGAAATGGGCTTCCATTTACAATAGGTTTTTATGGGAAACAAATTTAAATTTGATGCTACACAGAAAATCTGAAAAACATTTTTTTATCCTGTTCACACGTGTTCTTTGATTCATTCATGAAAAAAACTGATCCAGATCTCAAGTTTAACTCACTGATTCAGCAATCCAGTCACAGCGGTTAACGGCTCATTATTAGTGAATTAAATTTCAGTGTATTTCCTCACACAAAGTTACAGTATTCATTTCAGAAGAAGATAATTTTACAGTGCTTTTGCTTTTTTTTTTCTAATCCTTGTAATTCCATGGAAAAGAGCATGGAGTATGATCTAAAGGAAGATGACTGTCTGTCATGTTTCATGTATTTTTGCTTCTTCAAACCACATTCATCCATCCACTGTTGTACCATGTACCATGTTGCCCCAAGCTATTC
Organism: Sinocyclocheilus rhinocerous; assembly: GCF_001515625.1. Taxonomy (NCBI): domain Eukaryota; kingdom Metazoa; phylum Chordata; class Actinopteri; order Cypriniformes; family Cyprinidae; genus Sinocyclocheilus; species Sinocyclocheilus rhinocerous. Next base: position 3,528,836 of record NW_015639782.1, read on the forward strand.
TGCCTCTTAATGATGGGATGGTAGTGTCAGATCAGACTTAGATAAAATATTCTGCCCCCTTACCATGATTATATCAATCTCGAAGCCGAGAAGCTTAGGCTGAGGACTGCATGTCACTTAAGATATCCTTTGCCTGTACATTTCATTGTGCATCACTGCGGGTAATAGAATGTTTGTGTCTGTATTTTATTGAAAATCTGGATGTGACACCGGATGGTCTGAGATCCTCTGCTGAGATAAAAACAGCTGTGACTGAGTGGGCTACGACACGATTGTGCAGCCAAAAGGAAGAAAGATAGATTGATGGGAAATAATACAATTCACAGGGAGGAGTGTATAAGAGAAGAGCAAAGAAAGAAAAAGAAAGAGTGTGGGATTGAGGCACAGTGGCAGGTGTCATGGATCCTCTCATGCCGTCTCACACACCCACACTGTGTCTTCATTATGTATGCTGTTCAGGCCCACACAATCACACACATTACAATGCCATAGTCACAGTGTGAGCAATCAAACAGCTCAGGCTATCAGGAAGCATACTCAGTATGCAGGGGCTCAGATAAAGAATATTTATACAACAGCTCCTCGAATCAGGTCTGTGTATTAGTGGTGGAATTTTTAGGTGACTACATTCTTACGTCATTAGGTGATGACAAGTGACTGTCTTTATGAGCGAGACATAATCATTAATTGAACTGATTTGTTCAAATACACTGCTTGATTTAGGAATGCAACAAGACCGTGTGAGCCATTGAATCGTTCACTCAGACAATTCGTTCAAAAACACTAATTCATTCATTAATGCCACCACTCTCTGTTGCTCCAAGTCTGTAGCGAATGGTGTGAATCACTCAACTTTCACAGTTTGCTTTCTATAACAAAAACATTTATGATGCAATGTATAAATAAGTGAGAAATTTTGAATTCAGATTGTTATTTGGGTTTATTGTTTACAATATATTTTTTGATTTAGACAACTTCAATGTTATGTTTCTGACTTAAATGTGCAAATGTGACTTGAATATTAACCTTACTGAACTGCTTTTGAAGCAAAATCACACGTGTGATTTTTCATATTTTTTCTCAACTTTCTTGGTGGTGTGATGCAAAAAACAGCAAACACAGCTATACCTGCCAGTGACATGAACACAAATACCCTATACATTTTTTTTTGGTCTGTGGCCAAGAGCAAAACCTTCACTTAAGAAAATAATGATGCTCTGGAAGATCAAGGAAGTTCACTTGTGTCCCCCACCTCGGGGGAAAGAAGAGACAAACCCAGATTTCATTGCCTGACTGCAGTTTCCCATGAACAAACGATCCATTTTCTCCAGTGTCACGGCGGATAACAGGACTATGCTGAAAAATGCCACATCTGACACTTTACACAGTACACTTTCAGACTAAACTGTCCTACTTGGAAACAGAACTGATTATAAACCTGATATGCAAAAAGAGAAATTCAGTCACAACAGAGGCTTGCCTATATCATGTGTGGAATTACAGTACATCTAACAAATCATCTTGACAGAATGTCACAAATGAGTCTCTGGAGCACAAATCTTAAAGAAAGAAAACAACAACTTTAAGTTATTACACAATGCATCTCCACGTGAGGTTGAGGATGATTCCTGAAGGAACTGAAATAGACACTGGTGAACACTGAAGTTTCAGCACAGAGATGTTTGTGAACTGGCTACAGCTGTGACTGGTACATTTTTACTTTATGCCAAATTTATCATGATTTATCATGCATAGATTTCTATGCATGCCTTGATGAAACTTGAAATGCAATGTATGGCATCAGACCAAACGAAAATGAGGGAACAAACACCTGTTTCTTGGTTCTACATTTTGTTAACATCTCCATAATTAGAGCCATGGGGCATCCCAATTAACTCCTTTCCGTTGTTTCTGCAGGGGATCTTAAATTGACAGATTAAAGAATTAATAATTCCTAAAATGAATGGGTTTGAGGCAACGTATGCCGACTGGTTAAACGTCAGTGATCATGCGTGGGATGCACCTGTAGGTAATTAAAACACTCTACAGTGAGTCAGGCTCTAGAGATCTATGGCTGAAAATACATTAAACACCAATCTTTCAGAGATGGCCACTTATCAAGTAATGAAGAGAAAGTAATAAATGAATAATCACTCTACTTTTAGCAATTATTATTCATATAAAACAGCATTCATAGCAATAAATATTGTTCTTCAATTTCATACATTAAAACAAATTTCTCACCTAAAGCAAGTATTTGTTACAAAAAGATGACTACAATATGATTAATTTCCCATGGTTGAAAAGCAGTGACCCAGCTCTTGGTGACTGTGGTTAGAAAAGTTTTATTCATTATTGATTGAATGCAATTTCCAGTCAATTTTTTATTCAACCACACCTCTTATTAATGATAAAAAAGATAACAATAAAATAAAACAAACAAAAAACATCCCAAATAAAATGCTCAAGACTGTGGAATCATCAAGAAGTAGGTGAGTATGAAGAATACATTTTGCACTGAAAACCCCCAAAATAAGAAGTTTCAACATTTATAGCAGAAACACAAAGAATCCATTTCTCTCTTAACTAATCAAAATCAACACCCTTATCAGTGAGAATATCCGAGTGACATTGCGTCAGCAAAGTGTAAAACACTAGTTCAATCAACTCTTCAAAATCTCACAGCGGTATAAATGTTAAATGTCTCACTTGAACTTTACAAATCCTTTACTGCTTATAAAATACTGCTCTCACACGAGGCCATAAAGGACCGCAGTGTGCTGTGCCTAATAAAACACGTGAAGAAAATGGAAAGAAAAAGCCAGAGAAATATAAGCGTTTCGATGGCCACACAGTGTGTCATGTTTCGCAGTACAATGGCAGTGTGCAGGGGAAGGCTGAATAGGTAGAGCTGGAAGCCATGTTCTGAAAGCCTGCAGTGATGAAGCCAAGAGCTCAGAAAGGTCAGCTTGGCCCCAGTAGCCGATCAATGATATCTCCACAAATATCATCTCATGAGGAGCCTTGTCGCACAGTGTGTGTATATAGGACAGAACAGCCTATGTTTCACCAGTATTTGGATCCTGTTGCTGTTCTGCACTCTTTTCTTTGTTAGTTCTACAGAAAACAACTTATAGTCAACTCAAACATTAAAAATCTGTCATTTATTCACCCTCATGTTGTTCCAAACCTGTATGACCTCCTTCTGTGGAAAACTAAATAGGTAGCAATGTTTTTGTTCATAGACAGAAAGTCAGTGGGCTCCAGACATTGCATATGATGGACATAAAATATGGAAAATATTTTATTGTGTACACCTAAGAAAATGTCATACGGGTGTCTTTTGGAACAACATGAGGGTGAGTAAATGATGACAGAATTTTCATTTTGGGTCCCTTTAAGCCATGTCACATGTAGGCTCACATAGATGTACTTATTATTATAATTTTTTATAATTTTTGCACTGATTGTGGGGAGAGTGCTACACTCTCTTAGTATTATTAAATTAGCCAAATGTGCTGAATAATGGGCATTTGGATTTGGTGGAAATCTCTTGATATTCCATGCAGGCATAGTCTTATATGAATACATTTTTGTAAAAAGTACCCTTTTTGTTACAGCGACATCATTCAAATGAACTTTTCTTAATGTAGTCTCAATGGCTTCACTTCAACGAGATCTGATGGTTTGTGTTTGGGACAAACTAGCTCATTAAAGCACATTTACCCATAACTGAGGTAAAATTTGACTCCGTCCTAGGAGAGCTGGCAATCATAACATGTGGCGGCTCGCTCCCGGGTCTCCGATGAGGTATGGTGCCTGAAACGAGGCGTAGCAGCTATGCAAGGTCCATGAGGTGGGAAATTACAGAGCAAGATAATCAACAAGTTCAGTTCCGCTATGCTCTACCGATCGACAACAAATCAAATTTATCCCTCACTCAGTATCAGATTTACATCGGAGTATTTACACTATGGACAGGTCATTAAATGAGCTGATATGTTTCTTCAATACGTAGAGTGACCGAGAGAAATAGCAATGTTGTTTACGGTGCACTGGATCCATATACTGTAAGATCTTGCTTGTTAGCTTACTCTAACTCTTTTCTGGTAAGTATAAGGAAACTGAACTTGCTTTTGTCATTTCATAGAACATATTTGTGCAAAAAAAAAAACATCTCTGTGAGCTAATCTTTGTAAAGAAATTCAAGTTAAAGACAACATCGCTGAACACTGATATGAACTAAAATATTGCACACTCAGACAGAAGTAAACAGGTTTATAATATTGGCACAGCGCGAGTGTCGAATCGGACACAAGACTTCTCTTTTTTGTTTTCTGAATTCATGACATAAACGAACACTTTTTTCCCCAAAGAGTCCCACAGGCTTGTTATTGCAGCACATTCCCCCCCCCCCCCCTTTTAATGTTTTGTTTTTCTTTAGAAAATAGTTTTATTGGTGGCTATTCACTGAGAAGAGTCTTCGAGTGCATTTTGGCAGTACGGTGCATCTGTTGCGGGTGGGCAGACAGACATAGGGGCAGACGGCAGGTGAACGGGAGGTCCGTGTGTTACATGTGACGTGTGCCGCTCCGTCAAGATGGTCACATGCCAGAGGCTCCCAGGCCCATGCTGGCCGCGTGGCTCATGCACGGCAGCGTCTGCACAGCTTTGGGGAAGTCATGTGTGACAATCCGCCCGTTCTCCCCACCGCTACCGTTCCCGCTCATCCTGGTCAGCGTGGAGCAGCGCATGGCGTCATTGATGGATTGCTGGGATGGAGACACAACAGCGTTAGACAGGAATACGGAAATACATGCAGGACTGTTTGAAAGATGCTCAATTTTAGTAGGAGACAGTAAAAGATGATTTATGCATCTGCCTAATGGAGTATGCACATAAAATGTTTTGCCATGTGATGACTGGATAATTAGTTAGACAACATTTGTGAAGTGAAGTAATCTTCAGGGCTACGCCAACAGATTTCAATCTTTTAAGTTTCCTGACTATAATTGATCAGCATGGTGGCTTGGGGCGGCACAAAACAATGCCTTCAGCAAAGCAAACAGATGAAACACTTATGAAACTTTTCTAATAATGATGCATTTTGGGAAACAATCCAATATTAGCCATATTGCTATATTAAATAACAACAATAGCTTTTTATCCCATTTGAAAACCTACCAATTCTACAACATGGAACTTACGTACATTTGTGCAAAACTCCAAAAACGTACCTATACATACAATTCACTGCAGTTTCCAACTGAAATGACCACTAGTGGCAGTAAAACACCAACAAATTTGTCAATTAATAAATACTTATTTTTGTGCAGTTCTTTGCACAATACTGTTATTACCTCAAAACACTTTGCCCTAGTGCATGATTTGAAAACTAATACATTTTGACATTTGCCTCACAGAACCAGCTCCATATGTGTGGCTTTCATGTAGTAAACTTGCTCGGTAGCTCACCTAGTAAAGTGTTGCACTATGGATGACGAGTTTTTTATGAATTCGTAAATAAAGATTACTGGAGTTCGTTTTACAAGAATATACTATTTTGGCCTTTCTACTTCAAAATTTCAGTTTCTTTGTAATTATTTCCAAAATTTACAAGCAATTATGTTACGTTGTCTCAATGTAAAACCTACATCAAATTATTTTTTCCGTGTAGAAGCAAACTAAAATGTCATTCCCTCAACAAATGCACTGTTATTTCACGTTTGCTTTTGTTAACATTATCGGTTAGGTTTAGGGTAGGGAAGTGCATCTCCATAACTGAGGACGATGTGATACGCATCTTGATGCATAGCCAACGATACAATAAATTAAAGATACATATGAAGCAGCTACCGTTATTGCGATGCGACATATGATTTACCCATATTATGATGCAGTGCGATCCGATTTCGAACGCGCTATAAATAAATAAATCGTTTTTTACCAATGCAAATATGTTAGAAACAAATGCCAACTTTTATCTGATGCACACTTTTTTAAATCGATGCATCGCATCGTAAATTTCAGATGCGAATCAGTGAATCTTACCATCCCTAGTTTAGGGTAGCATTTAGTGTAGGTAGTGCGTTATTTTCAAATGTGATTATTAACGTTAAGAGCATTAATCTTTTAGCGTCTGACATTTCCGAACTGACGCAATACATACAACAATCAGTGTAATAAAACCCTGCCAGATTCACATTTATCTGTCTCTGATAAAACTGAACACTTTTTCAGTTTGAAAGTGTCGTGAAACATGCAAGAAGCTGCAAAATATTTTACAGAAATGTCGCCACAGGCAAGTTTTTCCAATGAGCTTGGGTTGCAATTCCATGCTTTACCAGCCATAACTGTACTGAGCACTTGGGTTCAAAATGATTTGCTATGTGAATGACCCTTATTTGCATTAAAGATGTGTTGTCGGCTAATGCTGTGAGTTGTCAAGTTTTAATTGCTTGGCTAATTCTGTTGCATTGTGCCCCCCAGGTCCACCGTATTTAGGCCCTCAAAACCAAAGCTGACACTGTAAAGCATCTCTGACAAGTGGGTAGACAATAAACAGTCTTGATAGGCGTGTAACATGAGCTTAATTTGCTACAGCGTTGTGGAAGTGAGAAATGTCATCATTTTATTGCTGCTGTTGTGAAGAGCAATCCGCTATTGTAGTCGCAGCCAGTGGGCCTGAAACCAAGGCTAATGATGTGTCCCTTTAAATCGCATTTTTCCAATCTAAGAATGATTTCATTGCCCTACACTTCAGCGCGTTAGGGGATGAAGTTATACGCCTGATGCAGACTAATTAGTTTGCCTATAAAGACTCAGATTCCTGCTCGCCTAATATAAAAAATGGACAGCTGTGAAATGTGACTCCTGTCAATTGAATTAACAAAGCAAATCTATATTAATCTTTGCTATTATAGTATTACACGAATGTGTAATACCCAGCTAAACTTGTTACAAATCCTACTTTGGGTAATTGCCTGTCATAAAGATACTTATTACAAAAATCACACTGAGGTATCTGTATATGCAATGGGTTACGTTCATCGGAGACCTTTTTTTTTTTTTGCAA
>NW_015639782.1:3535998-3571971 GCF_001515625.1 Sinocyclocheilus rhinocerous
GTTCCTCGGAGACCTTTTTTTTTTTTTTTGCAATGGTCAGTTTCTTTGATTGGTCAGTCTGGCATGTTATGGAAGCTTGTTTCTGCCATAGAATAAAAAATAGAGGTAAGATGTAAATTCAGAATTTTGAGAAAAAAGTCAGAATTATGAGTTAATAAGTTGCAATAACCTTTATTATTTTTTTTATTCCATAGTGAAAATGGGTTTCCATAGGCTTCCATAGGTTGCATGCTTGTGATCAACTATGCATTAGCAAAAGTACATTACGTAAGATCTGACATTGGTCTTATTGTATAAACAAGCACACAAGCTGACTGATGCATAATCTTAAATCTAGACGGACTATTTTTGGAGTCATAGTGGAAAACAGAGACCTGCAGTGTCTCAGGGGAACACTTCCTCTGTTTCATGAATGAACAGAGACACGATGTGTATAAACAAAGCTGTAGTCTAGGGACAGCTAGCGGACAAAGGGAAACTGAGGGAGCAGGAAATAGAGGGAGAGAAAGAAATAAAGAGAGATTAAATTAGGAGTATTAAATAGGGCTGTCAAGATGTAGTAGCATGTTTACATACACTAACAATTAAAAATAAATTATAAAATGAAAAATATATATTTTAAATTTTTTAATATTTTTTAAATATTAATATAAAAATAATTAGTTAAAAATTAAAATAATGATAATATATTGTTTATTAAATTTAATAATATTACATTTGGGGACATTTCTCAGCAAATATATTTTGATTAACATTATCAAATAATCACATTAAAATATATTTAAAATTATTATTTTTTAAATAAATGTTTTTTTAATTTACATTTTTGGCAGTCCTACTATTAAAATAGGAGTGTAAGAGAGACAGAAAAAGAAGAGGTGAGGAGAAACGGATGATTTTGAAAGTGGGCAGCAGAAGCTTTGAATCTGGTGACGGTTAGATGGGGGGCAGGTCAGGCTGCTACGTGGGCAGGATGTGGCCTAGTTCTCTGCAGTACTCGAGGTTCCTACCCCAGAGTGCTTTATATCTTAACAGTGTCGGCACCGTACAGGCCGTAACTCTGCAGCTCAGTGTAGCTGCTGTCTAAGGCGGTGCAGTGAAAGGCCTCAGCGGCCCGCGCAGACACCTTCATTCTGTGGGACTCTGTTCTGGACTTGTAGCAGAACTCCACCAGGGCCACCAGCATGGCCAGACCCAGACCGCCGATCAGAATGTAGAAGACCCCAGCCACATTGCTGAGGCTAAGAGCACTGGTCTTGTCCTACAGGAGAAGGAAAAATGTCTTAGATGAGAGTTACTTTATAAAATGTTAACAAATTCACACGGACAAAGACAACAGAAGCACTCCTATACATTACATATACACATTTATGCATTCATCCAAACATCTAAACATATACATTGAATAAAGCTAAAATGAGAACTATCTTGAGCAATGTTGCAAATGTAAAAAAATACTGTGGCACCAAATGTAGCACTATAATTATTTGCTTAAAATGTTTCCTGCTCCTACATGACCTACATGAATATATCATGAATATAAATATTTAGTTTCTGTTTGGCTAAAACAACCCTTTTTTTGACTGCTGAACTTGCATTATTGCTAAATGCTATTCATAAAGCAATATTTATTATGAAACATCCAATTATGTTACTAATATAAATAATATAATGTTATTAATAAATACTTTTATTAAATACTAATAATGTCATTTAATATTAATAATAAATACTATTATAGTATTAACTAGTACATAAAATTATATGAATGTTAATACAATTTAAATTAATATTATATAAAAATAACTAATATTATTTTAATAATATTATAAAAATTATTGGTCAATATTATAGGTTAAACACATGTTAAAATATGGCACAAATTGTCATGTAGGACTCATTTAAAATGAGGAACATGCATTCATGCACTAACAAAGGCAGTCTGTGTTCACCTTCGACTTCGACATCTTCACTAATTTACAAGCTACTAAACAATCACATACAGTATCACAGCTGCAAAAGACTATATTAATGGTTGGCACCCATGCAGCCCAGGTCATGAATCTAAGGAGATTTGGATTTGTACTTAAAGGGGTCATATGATGCTGCTAAAAAGAACATTATTTTGTGTATTTGGTGTAATGAAATGTGTTTATGTGGTTTAAGGTTCATAAAACACATTATTTTCCACATACTGTACATTATTGTTTCTCCTCTATGCCCCGCCTTTCTGAAAGGGTTTGTCACATTGGGGCTGACCTTGGAATCACCTCCTCCGCTGCCACACTCTCCCTTGTCGTACCACCATTTGTTTTTCAATTTGTCCAACAGGCCTTGTTCATTCAGTTTTAACACTGCCAGGTTTACTGGGTTTCTTGAAACGATAACGAAATAATATTTTGGTCAGTGTCAGCCCAGATAAACCATTTCAGAGACAGCGTGATGGGAAAACAGACTCAGACTGGTTTGAACACAACAGCCACTGCTCTATGTAGGTTGGAATGTTAAATGCATGGCATCTGCAGTGGTTTTGTCCTGAGTCTGTATATAAAGTATGTTAACATGTGCATTAATGGAAAACAATGCTTTTGTTAGTGGCCTTTGTGAAAGACAGGTTTTATAAAGCCAGGAACAAGACTTCTTAAATAGAGAAGGAGAAAAAAAGATGTCCTTAGTGTTTACTGTCTGCTTTTGGCTCTTCCCTTTTGGTGAATGTTACAATGTGAATCGAAAACAACAGCCTGGAGACGTTAGATGAATTCTTACAGGGATAGTTCACCCCAAAATAAAAACTCACCCGTAGATCAAATTCTTTCTTTCTTTTCTTTCCTTGTTCTGTCAAATACAGAAGGAAATGGCAGAATGTTCACGCACACAGTGAAAGTGAATGGTGAACAAGGACTTTTTTTAAAAAGTACCACAACAGTTGTTCATACTGAATGACTGTGCACTGTTTTCCAAGTCTTCAGAAGTCGTGCATTGTCACAAATCTCAACTACAGCTCTCAAAACTAGCATAGATTCTTGTTTGTATAAAATGTGGATTTTAACAAGTTAATAAACAAGTTAACATGCAATACAATCTATGTCTGTCATGCAAGTATATATATGACATGAATATGCCATTTTAGAGGAGTGTGAATGTTCGGTAACACTTTATTTTGATGGTCCTCAGATATTCTGTTGACTAATAAGTAACTTTGCAACTATACATATCAACTAACTCTCAGAGTATTTGTCGGCTGTCTGCTTAATATCTGCTAACTTTACTTTGATGATCTCCAACAGACATTCTACTGACATGTTGACTTATTCTACTCACCCTAACCTTATAGTCTACTAATACTAGGGTGACCATATGTGCCATTTTTACGGGACACGTCCTGGCCAGGATTTCTATATTGCCTAAAATATCCAGGTTTTGGTTGTTTGCGCTGCGCACACTGATCGGTGTATGACATCCGTGAGAGCTATAGAGAGCAGACGGCTCCTTATGCTTTCCAATCGCTCTCGCGGTACTTTAATGTCATACAATGATCGGTCTGCACAGAGCTGCTTCAAGTTGAACGAACACATCGAATCTGTACACGTATTTGCATCACTTTGACCGTTCTCTGTAGATCCCATCTTCTCACGCGCCACGATTGGTTGATTATGTACAATGCCTGCACATTATTGGTCAAGCTACTTTCCGATCATTACCTTCAGCAAGTATGAAAACAGGAAAATAAAGCCAAATATCGAAATCCTGGCCAGGACGTGTCCTGTAAAAATGGCACGTATGGTCACCCTAACTAATACTCTACTAATGCTCTAATGAGAGTTAGTTGACATGTAGTTGCAAAGTTACGTATAGTCAAAAGAATGGAGACCATCAAACTAAAGCGTAACCGAATGTGCTCTAGAACCTGGAGCATTACATTAGAGGTAGTCTCAGCCTCAAACATCACGCCCATTGACCGTTAAGCTGAATCTCTCATGCATAAGGCACACAAAATGGGAAACACTTTGGAGTTTCAAAGTCTTCATCTGATTGGTTAGATTCTACATGATTTCCGCGAGACGTGCGTCACATTCTTTAAGTGTCTGCCTGGAAACAAACCCGTTGTGACACCAATCCCCCTCATGGAAGAAGAAAGCTGCTGTGTTTGAAAAATTGTGACAATAAGTGCTTTTCATGACCAACTAAACGCTGGGTTTTCAAAAGTATGTCAAGTTCACATCACCATTGTTGCAGTAAACTAGCACAATGTTCTTGAATTAATAATTTATTAGATGCACGTCATATGGACTACATTTATGGTGATTTTTGCCATTTTTGGAGCTTAGTCACCATTTACTTTCATTGTTTTGAAAGGAGCAGCATGAACATTAAACTAAAGTTGTCTTATCTTAAAAAAAAAGCAATACGAAAAGGGTTTGACCAACATAACAGTAGATGATGACAAAATTTAAATTTTTGATTTTAATTCCCCTGCCCCACATGACTGATCTGAGGAACCACATCTAAAGCATCTCTCTTTTCATATCTTTTCAACTTCTTCTTCATCCTCGGGTCTTGAACACCACATACAGTTCACAGGCACAAACGTACATCTCCTCACGACCCATATAACCGGCTGGCTGATCTGCGTCGCGAGCAAATGTCGTCTGCAGCTCTGCATGTGTAGGAAAGTGATTCTCTGGCTTGATAAAACCCAAGAATTCTTTCTAATCCCAGAAGTACCAGATAGAAAGAAGTCAGAGAGTGTCTCAGGAATGAGGAACAAACAGCTACATTCAGTTTGATGAGCATTTGCTTCAGGAGGTGGCAGTGCTTTGGGTGAGATGATTTTATTAACTAAACTAAGAGAATGGGCACAGATGGATAGAGATAAAAGGGCACACACATCAATCTTTAGGGCTGGCGCATCTTGACTGCAAAACAAACCGATTTAAGGTATCAGTCGGAGATAAGACAAGGAAAATGTGGAACAGCTGTCGAAATGCACCAAAACAACTGATTATTACTTCAGTCAATAAATTAACCTATAAAACACATAGTGAAGTAAAAAGTAAAACAAGTTCAAAAGCTTAATTAACATCTTCTTGATGAGGCTAGCAGACCGTAACATATCAGATAGTGAGGTGTAAAAATGATCTCTATTAAAGGCTCTGATCAGTATAATTAAAGCTACATTTACATTGCAATGTTTAATGCATAGATTTCACATCCAATTTTTTGTCATGCTGTTTAAATAATAATATATGATAAAAGTTGATTGACAGTGTAAATGCAGCCAAAAAGTCAGTGAAGGTACATGGAGAATTATAGTATATTTTGACAACTGCACCACATGGTTAGTCCAGCAAATCATAACTCAATCTAGATGTTAATCTAGACACAATCTAGGCATAATATTCTCAGTGTCTACCAATTTTGACAGAGAGAGCAAATTCTCCCATTGTCTTCCATGTGATTAAATCACGCAGTAGATGCCCATATAGCATATACTGGTACATGTATGTGTCAGTATAGGAGTCGCTCTCTCTTAAAATCAGATATACACTGCACAGCTGGTAACTCACCAGACACACATTTTCAAACACATTTCACTCTTGCTGTCACAGTAATGGCTAACTAGTACTGAATTTAATTTGAGTCCTGCCCTAGGTGGCAGGATGGAAGTCAGTCATTAACATCTTGTATCCGATGTCTCTCTCCCACTCCATCCACGCTCTCCCCCAGTTCACTTTGCTATAAGGTGACCCAAAAAATGACTGTACAATTGCTATGAGGTCGTTTCCCCAAGGAGCTTATCTTATTAGAGAGAGATGGAGTTATTGAGGTTATTTCATCAGCTCCAAATTGCCCTTGCGAGGCCCTTTGCACTGCAATGAATGGAATATCATGTGGGCCATGGTGTATTAGTCAGATGGGTACATTCAAGCACAATAAATGTGATGTTAATGATGGCGGCGTACAATTGAAATAACAACTGTTCACCTTATATTGCAGAGAATATAAAAGAAACGCGTTAATGTCGACATTCATCTTCAGAAGTGGCTTGCATAAGAATAACAACTGATTGCCCAATTTCTCTCATGCGCAAGTCACTCTGTGAGAAAAAAGCTTTTGTAATTTGTAATGAAGGAGGAGAGAAATTGAAATTAGCATTCGGCAAACCTATAGCTTCAAAAAGCCTGTCATGAATAATGTCTGAGCTGTCTCAATGGGCTCTGCCGTGCGGCGCTGCTCTTTAATGAAAGGACGGTGAACACACGTGTTTCCTAAAGAGCTTCTGAAGAGGCTGCATCATTTTTCTGCCGTTTCTTATGCAAGCACTTCTGGTGGAGTGTGCTGAAAACCCCCTCAAGCAACATGAGGTACGAGCGGGATTTTGAACAGCTCCACACACAAGTATGTACACCCACACAACAGCATGTTCTGTTGTAGCAGAGGCTGCTTAGTACAGTACTTCCATTCCACCCTCGCCCCCTTCGTTCAAATTATGATTTATTTAATGATGTCACGTATAACCATTAAAAAGTCCTTCAAAAAAGAGAAACTGAACAGCCGCACCACTTTGGCAAAAACCTGCATCTTACTCATAAACCATCCGCAATCCAGGTGCTAAATGTGTTTTTGGCGATGTGCAGTGAGTAAGTCATTCTCAGCACAAACATGTTTTTTTCTCTGTAAACTAAGCTTGTTATATAATGTGTCTTATTTGCAAAACTCAGCGATATTTCCCTGCAATCGTGTCAGCAAAAATTAATCAAATGATGGAGAAGAGCACATATAGACTATGCAGTGTACTCAAGCACACTTGGCATTTTAAAGAGCTGATTTAGGGGTCTGGATTGCAGTGATGGAGTGATGCTGTACAGATTCAGGAAAGTACGCCAGATTGCATTAGTTTGCAGCGTTTCCTTCATAACCTAGTACTCAGAACTGGCTTGCAAGATTGTGAAATGCAAGATGAAAATAGACAATCCAGTTAGCCAAGGTGAGCATAACCCCTTTAGTACTGTATCCAGCCTCTACCACAACTGAACCACCATCAGATGTTAATTTCATAATGGTTAAATCCTTACAGTTAGCATATATTGGACAGCTGGCTTTACCTGAGAGGAGATCCTTTGGGGGTGGCGATGCCATAGCCTTTGGAGTCCAGGTTTCCTCCAACCTTCATAGTGTCACAGGGTTTGCGCTGCTCGATGTACTCGTTCATGGTGGACTCCAGCAGGTAGGCGTACTTCCCTTTGGATTTCCTTACCCGTATAACTCCTTCATCTGTGGTTTTCACAAACACTGAGGGGTCTGCAGACTTCATATAGGACCACATCTTCTCAAAGACTGCGATCTTTGACCTCTAAATGAGGAAAGAAAGTGAAATATTATACATTTACAAATATACATTTTTTTAAGATAACACTTCATGGCTCCTCTTACCCTGAAGAACTCTTTGGTGGAGCCGGCATCTAGAGTCCCATAAGCAATCTCAGTCTGTTTGGCCAGATCCTCTGCACTCTCGATGGGTGACACCATCCTCTCCACTGTGAGAAAAGCAGCTAGGTTGGCTGTGTATGAGGAGATGATGATCAGAGTGAAGAACCACCACACACCACCAACGATACGGCCAGAGAGTGACCTGTGGAAACATGCAAGTGTACGTGAATGCAGTTATACACATATACAGCGGCCTCAATAAGTACACTTAAGTACACCTAAAACACATGTAAATCCTTAGCAAATGTAAAAATGTATATCCATTTTTTGAAGTGTACATTTAATGGTATAATGCCTAAATTCACTTACAGCATTTAAAATGACAGATTTTCGTTTTTAGTGTTTTATTTTTAATTTACACTAATGTTCAAAAGTTTAGGGTCGATACAATTTTTAAGTTGTTTCTGAGAGTCTGCATCAAATCTACAGTAAAACAGCAATATTTTGAAATATTATTACAATTTAAAATTTCTTTATTCTATTTGAATACATTTAAAATGTGATTTATTCCCATGCTGAATTTTTAACAGCCATTACTCCAGTCTTCACAGTCTCTTGATCCTTCAGAAATCAGCCATTTCAGTAATTTATCGGTTATCAGCCATAACATGAACATAATTATCAGTTTATCAGCCAGAATTTTATTCAGGATGAGCTGAATATTTTGTATCTGTTCTGCTAAAATAATTCAGAGGAACTAATGGAAATCTCATGCTCAAATGGAGATCCATTATGAGTTTATCAGGTGAACTCATTCAAAAAATCAAATCCCATTCTGAGGAGCACTGAACATTTTCTACATCCTAACCGTATAACAAACGCTGGCCTGCGTGTGTGTGTAGCTTCTCCATGCACATGTTGATGCTTACAGTGGTTGGAGGTCTAGTCTGTTTGATACACTGCTCTCTGTCTCCACTCAGCTATAAACGAGATAAGGCCCATCACAAAGCAACTCACCAGCAGAGCATAAATCTCACATTTAGAAAGTTGCCAGTATGTTAAATGAATATATGCATATTAATTGCCAGGGATTAATGGCGATGAGAGCACTCTGCCGCCACTGTAATTGCACTTTAACCAATAATGAAAAAACAAAAAAAACAAGAAAAACACACACACACAAAAAAAAACGGATTTGTCCAAATCCCCAAGGATGAGTCTCGCTCAAGTGAGTCTAAGCAGCACACAACAATGATGTGTGGAAAAGGTTCCAGGGAAAGTAGTTGTTCGATATGTGTGGTGGAACAGGAAAAGCTGCTCAGATAAAACACATAAACAAAAACAAACGCACGGTTTAATCATTTAAGCTGTGAGGGAGCTTAAATGATGAAAGGCTGACGAGATTGCTATAAACAGAAATATAAAAAGGCAAGAACCTGTGAACCCAGTGAATGTGCAGTGATTGTCAAAAGAGTGAATAAATGTGTATTTAAGAGAAAGAGCATAACGAATATTTGATTTTATTCTTCAAGAACTGGATCGAGAGATCTCCGGTCACAAATTCCAATTTCACAAGGTTAAAAAAGGAAGAACAATTTCACCCCTGGCCAAATCCTGGCCAGAACATTATGAAACAAGAACACTTTTTAAACATCTCTTAGTTTCTGCCAGACCTTTGGGGTTGGGCTCTAATCCTATGACCTGAATGAAGCTCATGCAGGCATACGAGATCAGTTTAACATCTCTGAGGGAGTTCTAGAAGGTCTACCTGCAGGACTAGAAGGCATAAACAAAACCAAGGCCGCTCTCCCCTGAGTTCCTGGCAGCCGGGAGGCATAATCTTCTCTCTCTGCTGGAGTAAAGACCAGGGTTAACTGTGTACATGGTGAATCCACCTTGACAGAGGGTGTTCCAGGATAGTCAACAGGTCTATTGAGATTGATTTCAAAACCTGAGACTCTCATTCATGTCTATTTTTCATTTCCATGTCCTCTCATTGTGTGAAATGTGTTTACAAATATAGCTGTATACAGAAAGCTATGCAAGCACCTAGTGTAGGATGGGAAATGTATTCACTGAATGGTTTAGTACACAGCAGTATTATAATGTAATGACGTTGGTAAATCAATATTCAGCGTGACCGGGCTACACCGTAAAAATGATTCACGACAGGACGTGCCGAAGTGTGTTGAGTTAGTGCGAAACTGGTCTGATGAAGATGCTGATGTGTTGTGTCTGCTATTTATTCAGCCTCATAATTCATATTAGCTAATTACCCTTAAATACACGATACATATTCTGACAAATACAGCATGCCATATTTACAACCGCCAAATAACAAGATAATCAAAAGAGAAAGCATACTGAAGTACATTTATTTGAGATAATAAAATGGATGATTCAATACTAAATGATGTCTTTGATTAGTAATTTCAGTAGTCTCCATATTGTGATTTAATAACTGCTTGATAATTGAAACACTGTAGAATGCTGCACACAGTAAACGTGACACATCTTACACTTTACACTGACAAAAGATGAAATAAAATAGATGGGAAAACTATTTTACTTCTAAAATGAAATAGTTTAACTATTTTATTAGAGATGAAAAACTTAAACCTAAAAAAATTCAAATATTAGAAATTTTGATTTTGTAACTAAAGAAAAACAGGTTTAAGCTAAGGCACTAAAATGACTAAAACTGAAATAAAAATAAATGAAAGCTAAATTGAAATATTTAACAAAAAAACAAACTAATAAAAATTACAAATGTTTAAAGGGGTCATATGACGTTGCTAAAAAGAACATTATTTTGTTTATTTGGTGTAATGAAATGTGTTTATGCGGTTTAAGGTTAAAAAAACACATTATTTTCCACATACTGTACATTATTGTTTCTCCTCTATGCCCCGCCTTTCTGAAAGGCGTCGATTTTTACAAAGCTCATCGGTCTGAAAAGCGAGGTGTGCTCTGATTGGCCAGCTATCCAGTGCGTTATGATTGGCCGAATACCTCAAGCATGTGACGGAAATGTTACGCCCCTACCATACTGTGATGCCGTGTCCGGCCGGAAGCGAAGAGACAAAAACATTAAAACCCATTATAAACGAGACATTTGTTGCATCCAGTGGGGACATAAATACGGATTATAATGACTTATACTGTCTGTTTACGCGTTGCATTGCATCGATGGTACTTTTAATATGAAACAAAGTCTCAGATTTCAAATTCTGTCCAGTGTATTGCAGTATTTAAACAACAAATGCCGTTTTGGCGCTGTTTAATGTGGAGGGACAGATCGCTGTAGCGCCTCAGTTCAACAGAAGCAGCAGAATCGAATCGAATCGAATCGGCAATCGAATCGAATCGCAAGCTTGTGAACGAGAATCGAATAGAATCGTGAAATTTGTGTCAAAACCCAGCCCTAATGAAAACGTACTTACAGGCTGTGAGTCAGCATTATTTGTCAGTATCATAGACTGTGGTCAGCATGCGCGCCGAAGGGGAAACAGGGGAACTGAATTCACCAAAACACCGGCTTTGTTGGCTACTCTCCCAGGAAACAGTCCTCATCCTCCGTAAAATGCGTTGCACACATCTGAATATTTGGTTTGAACTGTTCTGGAACAGTGTTGTAAATACAACTTAACCACTTATTTCTAGTTGTGTCCTCTTTTGGATGACCAAGTTTTGCTTTCACAATGAAACACACAGCGTCTCTTAAGGTTTGAGACTTAAGTCTTTGCAACTTTAGGGATCTTATCTATTCACGAACAGCTTGTAACACTCCAAAGAGAATGGAAAACTTGAAATCGCGACATATGACCCCTTTAACATTATTAAAACTTAATGTTAAATTAGAATGAAAACTGAAAATATAAAAATAAAAGCTAATTCATAATCTTAATAAATACTATAATAGTATAAATGATACTAAAATAACACTGGTAACTATAAACTCGTTGCATGTTACACAATGATTAAAAGATATGATGATAAAAAGATTAGAACTAAAATTAATATATTTAAGTATTCATATTTTAATGCATTTAAAAAAATCAGTAATTATTTTTTTAAATATAAAATTTTCTTGATTTACACAAGCACATTTATACAGAGATACAGGGACCCACAGTTTTTGAGCAATAATTATATATTTAAAAAGCTTTGTTTGCTTGGCCACAATGCAAAGAACAAAATGTAGCCGGCAGTGTAAAAAAAAAAAACTGCTTTAAGCTCAGGCAGAAGCCTTTGCCAGATGGCTGTATCAGCAGAATAAATGAAAACGCAATTAATGCATGGTAATCCTTATATAGCCGGTGCCCACTTAAAGTATGTGCATTTTAAGCAAATCAGTTAATCACCTAATTAATATTCATGAGCCAAGCTAATAATGTTTACGTTTCCCTCCCAGTTTTCAGATCATTCTTAAACCCATGCAAAACGTCAGCGGGCTGTGAAAGTCAAACTCTGAAAATATACCACAGGCAAAATGTGTGCAAGAGGCTTGGGCACCAGAAATTCTAAGCTGGCAGAGGGAATTGTAGCTCACAGCTCTGATGTTGTTTGACAGCTTTTGCCGGGCACCGTTTGAGTGGTGTGAAGCTGACACACACTGATCTCATTCCTGGTCATATGTCAAAATCTCTCCGTGCTTAAATCCACACCGCCGCTTCCTCTTCCTCACGAGGTCAGTATTTACGCTCTGCATGTATGGAATGAGACGATTATGCAAATGGAGTTTACAGCAAACGACTGCAATTAAATGAGAGAAAAACTGTGAGAGGTTTCCCTAATGTCTGCATAATATGCTCATTTCTCAAGCACATGTATGTGACTCTGTATGAAACTGCTGTGGTTTATTTGTGCACTTTTAATTTCATAAATCTCACAGATCTTTATAAAACAAGCTTAGCTCAGAGTCTCGTATTTAGATGGATGTGTCTTATGAAATCCATTGCTGAGATAAAACTACCCTCCTGTGTTATATAAATTATAGCCATAATTTTCTGCACTACCCTGTTCAAGATAACTAACTACTGAAGGTGGCACAGATATCGACTCTCTCTGCAACAACACACACAGTACACATCTAGAACCAGCATTAGACACAGTATGCATCTACAAAACACAAATCACCCTCCGATAAATCATAGCAACCAATCTCTGTAATGAAAACCATATGTCCTCATGTAAATTATGACTTTTTACACACACTAATAGAGCACATAAACAGGTTTAAATACATAGTGTATGTTTCATTGACTTGTCAGCTAATGACATGTTCTATACTGAAATCTATCCCTCATGCATTTTCACATTTTCATTAAGACATCTTTTACATTTTCATTACTCTGTATGTTTTTTTTTTTTTTGTATATTTATTGTGGTATTTTTGAATTTTCAGACCCATAAACAGTACAATCACAAGACAGGACAAAACACAACTACACAAACAAGAAGGGAAAAAAACCCCCTCCTTCAATTAAATTCAGTTTAGCAGATAACCACATCACAAAGTAAAGGCAAAGGGGTTCAAAGCAACTTTTTGCACAATATGACATCATAGACAAGGTGAAATAATATTGTAATAATAACAATTATAAAATAATAATAATAGGTAACAACCTAGGCCTTTTTACCTCACAAGGGCATTACTTAAGGAAAATGACCATAGTAACAGAGAGCGAATAGATTTGCAACAGTGTCAACATTGTCGCTAGTTTTGACAAATAATTGAGGAAAAGAAAAAGTCAAATACTGAAATGAAATTTAGAGAGAAAAAATCTGAACATATTAAGACTGACATGGAAATTAAAGAAAATAGCAATTACAAGAAAAGAAAAGAAAATTTCAAATAGTATCGCCGTTATTAGAAGTTTTTAACAGGTGATTGAAAAGAGGCCTCCAGGAAGCATCAAACTGATCTATATTTCCAGAAATACTATATCTAAGTCTTTCCACATGCAGGGTGGAGGAGAGTTCTGACAACCAAGTTTTGAATAGTGGCTTCGACTTTTTCTTCCACACGCAAAGAATAGATTTTTTTTCAATCATCATACCATACTGTATAGGCAGTCGGAAAGCATGGCTAAGACGCTGCAAGGAAGCTGACCAGCCAAGAACAGCAGTTGCAGGATCTAAACGAAGCTCACATGCATAAGCATCAGAGAGAAACTGAAAAACTTCTGACCACTCTGTATGTTTGTTAAGCAAACTTCTTCCACTGTCTGTTTCACTGTAGGTAATTTCAGGTTTTATTATCCTTGTGAGGACATTTGGTCCCTATAATGTAGGCTAAACCTGCCTCACACACACACTCACACACGCACGCGGATGGTGGTACTCAGTCAGCAGTGCTCTCACACTGTGAGCTGTGCCACTCCAGAGGAAACACCCATGTCTTTCAGCGTTGCCATGGCAGCACTGTCTTCTCTCCAAACAGGCAGCT
The DNA here is from genome assembly GCF_001515625.1 of Sinocyclocheilus rhinocerous. Lineage (NCBI taxonomy): Eukaryota > Metazoa > Chordata > Actinopteri > Cypriniformes > Cyprinidae > Sinocyclocheilus > Sinocyclocheilus rhinocerous. Next base: position 3,549,881 of record NW_015639782.1, read on the forward strand.
AAGATGGGTTTTGTCACCAAGCAGCTTTCTGTCGACAGTGAACTGACTGAACGCCGTCTACGGCCAGCATGCATCTGTGCAGCATGGAGAAGCTCACTGTTTGTCCGCTGTGTTTTCTCTTTTCATCTGTCTCTGTCATTGAATTGAATATCTGTTATTCTATCTCTGAACTGTCTCTACCAAAGTCCCACACAGAAATGCTTTTTTTTTTCTTTTCTTTTTTTTTTACAGGTGAGGATGTAAAGCAGATGACTATACTGAATATCTAACATGTCGGTAACACTTTACAATAAGGTCTCTTTTTTAACATTAGTCAATGTGTTAATAAACATTAACTAAATATTAGCTATATATATATATATATATATATATATATACAGTATATATATATATAGATTCAGAGAATTTATTAAGCTTTGTTAATGTTAGCTAATAAAAATGCAATTGTTCACAGTTAACATTAGTTCAGTGCATCAACTTAACAACTTTTGATTTAAAAAAATGTTAATAAATGTGGAAATGAACATTAGCAATGAACAATACTTCTACAGCATTTAATAACCTTTGTTGGTTCAAGTTAACAAAAAAAATTGAAGTCAGTAAATAAATACATACACAAAAAAGGTATGCTCATTCATAATTATACCTTGGTCCCTATAAAATATGTTTTATTTTTTCTCACATTCTGTTTTATTGTTACCAAATTCTGTTTTTTCACTGTACAACAGTGTTTTTTTTTTCTTCAAAAAATCTTCTTTTATATTCCAAAGAAGAAAGAAAGTCATACAGGTTTGGTACATCATGAGGTTGAGTAAATCATTTTTGGATGGACTATCCCTTTAAGAAATGATATAACACATTCTATTGTGTATTATTTGATAAATATCATATGAGCAAGAGTGCAGGATCAACCACTGTGTTAGGTTAATGCTAGATGGAAAATATAAGTTTGGGAAGGTAGAATATTTCATAAAGTTATACATTTTGGGAATGTCTTCATGTAATTTCTGTTATTTCATTATCCAAAACAAGATAATAGCGCAGGAAAACAGTTGTTTCGTTGGAAATAAATGAGCTGATGTGAGGCAGATCATGAGCGCTTACTGTAAGTAAATATGCAGAACACTGGACACTGACTCAGGCAGTTTCTCTAAATAACTAATAAGGGATGTAACTCCTCAGAGGAAACTCAAGAGAGAACTGCAAAACAAAGTCTAAGTGGAGTCCTCTAGGGACAGCTTCACTGAAGATAATTAAAAAGAAAACTGTTGCTGCTGTTGTTCTTACATGTATGTTCATTCTATCTCTTCAGGAGGCCTGTTGCACAACGCAGTTAGAAAAAACAGACCTCATCAAACTTTTATCTTCTCCTAAAAAGCATGTCTTGACAGTAGATTTTAATTCTGTCTTTATAGGTCTTTGACTATGACGCAATTAGCTAAAAGCAGCACTAAGAAGGAAAGACTAAATTAAAGAAAAAGAAGAAAGTTTAAATGAAACATCAAGGAAACCAAGCAAGCGCCACAGTAGCATGAATATTACAATTGAAACGACATGCTGAAATTAAACATCAGTCTGCATTGCCAAACAAATATAATTGTTGTCATAATAGATATAATGTGGGGGGAAATATTTAATTATTTCTGAATCATTTCAGGAGTACAGTATTTTACAATTCATTGTTGAATTCTTTGGATTGTTTGAAGCATCTAAAGTGACGGTAAAGACATTTAGGTTAAAAAAAAAATGCGAATGTGATTCTATAGAACATTATAATTAAAGAATCCTTAAAAAATGTATCACAGTTTCCATAAATATTAAGCAGCAAAACTGTTTTCAACATTGATAATAATACAAAATGTTTTCGAGCAGCAAATCAGCATATTAGAATGATTTCTAAAGGATCATGTGACACTGAAGACTGGAGTAATGATGCTGAAAAAAATTCAGCTTGGATGTCTATATTTAATTTATGTAATGCATATATTTTAGTACATATATTTTAAATTATAATTATATAATTTCAATTAAATTAAAAGTTAAATTAAATATTTTAAATGTAATTATAAAATATAATGATATATTTCACAATATTATTACTTTTACTGTATTATCGATTAAATAAATGTATTTTTTTATTTAATAAATTCCTTTCAAAAACATTAAAAAACTAACTAAAGCACAATAAACATCTAGGCTTCACATGATTTGCAGAACTTGTCCCAGCCGTTTCATTTTTGTTATTCTCAGAATGACTATGGGTTACTTAGTCATTCACACAAAGGTAGATGTGTCAAGTGAGCACAGAAATGACGTTTGATGTGCCATTGGCAGGGTGCTGGGAGGTATGGAAAAGATCCTTGTCCTGTGAGAGCCATCATCAGTGTAACAGGATCCATCAACCACTCAACGACTAGATACATTCTGATCACCTGAACTGACCTGCTGTGCGCTTCTGGAACATAGAGGGACAAAAAAGAGCCAAGCAAAGACTAAATGAACAGGAGTGACGGAGGTACAGCAGAGCTTAGAACAGCAATCCAAGCATGACACAAGGGACAATGTGAGTGAGAGCATGCCGTTCCATTCTGGGGACTATTGCCAGAGTCTATGAAGCATGAAGTGACTGGGAAGATTTAGAAAAGATCAAAATGTACATTTGTCAATCTAAAATAATTAAAAATACCTTAACAGGCACACTTAACTTTCATAACTAGTGTTGACAATCATAGTTCCCGTGTGACTTTGTTACAAAAGATTTCTATTTTAAATAAATATGGTTTTGAACATATTCATCAAAGAATACTGAAAAACTGTCACGGTTTACATAAAAATACATATTATGCTGCACGGATGTTTTCAAAATGTATAATAAAAATAAATGTTTTAAAGCACCAAATCAGCATAGAAGAGAAGAGAAGAGAAGAGAAGAGAAGGACAATGTAACATGAGATATGAGATTGTGGGCACCTGTGTGAGGAGATAAACATTATCTTGAGTGGCTTGCATAAATTAGGGCTGATGGGGAGGTTTGAGTGACAGGTCTGACATTTGAACAGGGATTTTTTCTCCCAAAGAATAAATAGCACATGAATGGGCAAACCATAGTCTGACTGTTACCATCGAACGGCCAGACCACTCACCATTCAACCCATCAGCGCTCATTAAAAGGGAGGGCTAAGTGTGTATGTTCAAATGCAGAAGATCACAGAGAGAAGGAGCTCTGACTACCTATGATTAAAGAAGCATAATGGAAGTTGTTAATGCTGCTGCTGCACTCGCTCTATCGTCCACTCTCTCCTCTCAGTACTAATTAAATGTCATCACACAAACAGAATCATGAATATCCAGTCAGGCATGGCTGCTCATCCAGCAGTGTCTGAGGTTACGTGTTCAAGACGGCAAAACATGTTAACCGCAATGCGGACATGCCATCCGCAGCCCGTCCTCACTTGTTTATAGAACTTCAGTGACACGGAGAGAGAAGTATAATCACTACAACATTGTCGATTCCACTCTGCAGAGTCTGAGTCATGGTGAGAAATGACAGGGAGAAATGACACAGTCTAATTAAGATCCTCAGAAGCCTCTCCATGCCCCATCACAGGAGACATCCAGAGGAAAGCGGTGTGCTGCTCTCCCTCACACCACTGACATTTCAACACCACTGCTGAGACAGAACAATCAATTCATACAGGAGCTCACAGAGACATACACTGTCTGTATGTTCTGATATGCTGGATGACAGACTGTATAGAATTGTACAAGATTTATCACTGTGAATCAGTGCAGGTTAAGGTCATTTTCCATACCAACACAGCAAATTACTTGTAAAAAAAATTGCACTGCATTGTGGGATAAGAGTGTAAGTCAATTGACCATTATGGTGATTATTTTTCTCATTGGCTGGGACTTTTACTTTTAATTATTATTTCTCATCCATTGTAATTGATGAGAAAGAGCTAGTCTGGCGGTGGTAATTAATGAGAGTATTATATACTGTATATAGTTATATTGATAAAATAATACTTTTATTTAGCAAGGATGCATTAATTTGATCAGAAGTGACAGTAAATACTTTTACATTGTTACAAAAATAATAATAAAAAGGAATAAATTACATTTTAAAATATATTCAAATAGAAAACAGCTAAATTGCTTAAATTGTAATAATATTTCGATTTTACAGTATTACTGATAGATGCAGCCTTGGTGGATAATAAACTTTTCAAAAACATTAAAAAATATTACCGACTGCAAACTTTTGAATACTAATGACTGTAACAAAACAATCATGGAGGAAGGAGGCTTGCAATACTGTTGTGGTTCTGCAGCAGTATTAATTTATTCATATTACAGTGCACACTGGGAACCAAAGTGACAGCATAGTGATGTGGACACCCAACCATTATGTCAGCACAAACTAACTTGTTTAGGACTGTCACTGTTAAACATTTGGCATTTAAGAATTCAAAAAGATTCATCAACACTTTGCTTTTGTTTTCGCTCTTGTAGACAAATCGGGTATCAACTGCAATGTCAAGAATTACATAATAATAATACTAACAGCAAAAAGTGAGCACTCATGGTAACCAAAGTGCACACTGCCATATAGCTGCAGGCGCTGCTGAACATAAAACCCATGCTAAAATGTGTGAGAGATGTTACCTGTGAAACTGAACTCATGATTTACTCATCACAGCTTAGATTCTTAATGACTCCCTGCCAACGTACCAATTTGAAATTATACTTAAAGTAGTAATTGTCCCTCCAAAAAAGGAAGGGTATAATTATCGCTATGTTGATGGAATGACGTTCACAGGAAAAACTGCAAAAATCATATGAGCTCTGTTCCAAATCACAAAAAGCTGCCCTCCTGTCTTCTGTCTACATAGGCAGCTGGCTTCTAAGGCAGCATTGTAACTGAAACGGAAGTGCAAAAGAGACTCACTTTATGTCAGACTCCTCACATAAAATGCACAGCACACTCAACTGATTCCAAAAGAATTTAGCATTAGCCTGCTCCTAAGCTGACAGTGATATGTACACAAATCTTCTTGAAAACTCATTTTCAACTACTCTGAATTGATTCTATTGATAATTTTCAATACTGAATGAAATGTGTTCATTAATAATCTATGGTGGCCGAGAGAGCTCAACATGCTGCAACTTAAGAAAGCATATGCAAATAGAAAAAGCACCAGCAAATTAAGAGAACATCTTCATCAGTTTGACAATACATGCGCTGCAAATACTCACAACACAACCAAATAAAGAAACGCGCTGCAAATACTCACAACACAACCAAATACAGAAACGCACTGCAAATACTCACAACACAACCAAATATAGAAATGTGCTGCAAGTAGCACAGACCACAACGGAAATGTTTCATGGGGACCCCAACAACCCTCACAAAAATTAACCAGGGTATTATTATTATAAAAGTTACCATGGTTTAACTATAGTAACCATGTTTTTTTATAGTAACATGTACAGTATATACATATGTATTTTTTTAAATATATCAACAACAGCCACACATTTATACCCCCCCCCTCTTTAAAAGAGGCTCACATATCAGATAGACATTTAATTATATTGCAGAACCTGGATATCTGTCTGTAATGTTAGCTTTAAGCATCAACTAGACTTAAATGTGTTGCCTACAGATGTGAAAGCTGTCTGGTGCCTGAACTCAGCCGCTGACATTTCTCTCTCTGAGACCTACTGCACTATCCCTCCCTGTGCCCTTAAAACCCACAGCCATTGACCTCATGTTGCCAGCTTCACCCCCTTTTAATTAGGATTTTAACTGGTGACCTTTGAGAGTCCAGTAACTGTGTAGAGAGAGACATTTCATCTCCGGCCCTGCGCACCAGCAGCACAGAGTAAAAGCGATGCAGCACTCACGGCACTTTAATCTGCCTTTCAAAGAGCTGCTGTCTTCCTCTCATTAGACACTGTGGCATTAGGCTTGTGTCCGGTCCAAGTGGATGTGCAGCTCTATCTGATCTTCAGAAATACTGCCATGTACCACAAACCAGCGGTGAAAATGAGAAATTGCTTAACTACAAACACAGTTTAGTAATCTGCCAAGAGCGACACAACAGCAGTGCCGCTGAGAAATCACTAGACCCCAAACATTTAAAAAAAAGATTTGAACATCTTCAGCATGGGAATCGTCTAGGTTACTTGTGTAACCATCGTTCCCTGAAGGAGGGAACGGAGACGTTACGTCAGTCGTGACTGACGAATTGGGATCTCGCCCGAGAGCCCAATCACCTTCGAGTGTAAACTAAACAAGCCAATTCGTCAGTCACGACTGACGTAACGTCGAACGTGACTGACTGAAAGGGAACTATATGAGTACTGTGAACCGTTTCGTCATTTGCAACTGAAATCGAAACATAAATGAGACATGATGAAAGAATCATCATAATGCAACACTAAAAATACTATGGTGTAGCAGAGTAAGCCAGTAAAATAAACAACTCATAAACTAATAGAAGTAAATTGCTTCCCCTATCTTGTGTTGTGTGCCCAATCAAACTATGGTGCTTTGCTGTCACTTGGTAGAAGTCAAATTAGACTAATGCCAACATGGACAGGTTGCATGATATGCCCTCATATGCAAAGAGCCATGAACAATATTTGCAAAAATGTAGAAACCAATAAATAAATGTGTTAAATTTTACAGACAATTCTCATTCACACATTTTGGCATGGTACACATTTTCGCTGTTCAGTCACCAATTTATGTCCAATATGAAATCCTGAAGCAAAACCAGTTGCAAAAACACTGAATAAAAACAAACTGGCATCTCACCTGGGGGAAATATCACAGCCCTGCTGCATGAAAGCTCCCAATGAGAACCAGAGACTGTTGAAGATGCCAAACTCGTTGGTCTGCTCCTGACTCTGCTGGTTCTGGGTCTGCTGGCCCTGACCCGGCTGCGCGGATGACGAGGAGGGCTGGTTAGGGTTCTGCTCAGCTCCTTCCTCGCAGTCCTCTGCGTGCCACTCGTAGGGACTGAATCGGCTGACTAGGAAAAGCACCACGCTCACGCCAATATAGGCAAACACAATACACATCCAGATCTCATAGGCCAGAGGGTCCAGGAAGGAGAACACACCAGGCTTGGACTTGGTGGGCTTTTTGATCATGATGGAGATGCCAAGGCTCATGAAGGGCTTGGAGAAATCAATGACTTCCTCCCTGACCAGGGTGATTGTCAGTGGGGCCACAGCTACGTCAGCTTTCTGCAGAAGAATATATAATGTTATTGCAATAACTACTAAATATATATTGTTAAATATGTAATTAAATTACACATGGACCCAGGAAAGGAAGAAGTCAGGACACAGGCCCGCTTGAGTCATTTTTCTTGTTGTTTTTATTGGAAATGGGTGTACTATAAATACAGAGTGTACTTTTTATAACCTCTCAACCTCTATCTAAACACCTTTCCAGGAAGAATTTTCTCATTCTGTGTTATTATTACTGTGGTGAAAATATGAACGCTTTCGGTTCAATTACTGTAACCTCCTCTCATTCTGAATGAAGTCTGGTTTTCTACACTAATGATTAGATTTCTCAGTACAGGAATGGTGATTAAAATTATTCAGATTTTAAAACCAGATGAACCAGGTAAAAAGCTATTGTGTTACTTGTGTTTTCTTGCACAGTCCTTAAAGCTTTGACATTCAGATCTGAGAAAATAAGATGTAGCACTTACACCATAGACAAGCTCTCCCACCATCCCATTCCACATAATGGTCTCAGGATCTCTGGCTCCATATTTCCCATCAGCCACTATCTTGAGTATGTAGTGGTATCCCACGTGTTTGGCTATCTCAGCTGCCAGTTCCACACAGTAACCTTCATACTTATCATTTCCTGTAAACTGCTCGTGGTTCTTCTTCAGCATGACATATGGCGATTCCTAGTCAGGACACACAGGTAGACAGCCATATACAGTGGACAACAAATATTTACAGTATGCTTGTGTAACAGACCTGATATTCTAAACTAAAAAATGTCTGAACAATTTTTTATTTTGTTATATAATATTATATTATTACATTTTTTTTTAATTTATATAAAATTATATATATTTATTACCAGATGTGAAACAATAGGATATGTAGACCCCTCCATTGATTTTAATGGGAGAAATTTAGATTTAGTCTAATCCAGTAGACACAGTGTAAGCACTATAGAAAGCATATTTTGAGACAAATAGTGGGTTGTTACTTAAAACAGGGTGAACTTGACAGGTTTATTTTCAGATGCCTTATTCTTGAGCATGAGGGACAGACCTGGCAATCAACTGTGTAGAAAGTGTAGGGTGATTCTATTTTTGTAAGGTCTGTAATATGAATTAGCAGTTCAATTGTGATATTTCAGAAAGATTGGACATCCTGAGGAGATTACAGCACAAACGGCACCTGCGGCCCTGCTGACAGCTCACTCTGTAACAGGACTTTTCTAAGGAGCTCACAATGAACAAATAACATGAGCGCGTAAAGAGGAAGGAAAGAAAAATAGAGTGGGCTGACGTAAAGAAAAGCATAGGTTTGAAACTAAAAGCAAATAGAACCACAGAGATGTACTGCTTTTTCCCTTTCCAGAAACAAACCTCAAGTCTTGAAACCCCTGATTACCATATCTGCAAATGCTTCAGTATAACAAAACTTTTGAATCCAGCTGTGCTGCAATGCATCTTAGAAACAGACAGTGCACACTGGCAGTGCATTTCCTGCTAATGCAGACCTCCATAATGGCCTACACGCTGTCTTTCAGAGAAACAGATCATTTTTAGAGCACCCGTGGTGATATTCCCAGCTTCTCTGATAAACAGTCTCTGTAGGACAAACAGCATAGCTCAGACTATTTCCTGCAATCCATCCCATTCCCTTGTGAGCGCTTAGCCCCTAACCCACACCGATGATCCATTACTGCTTTTTTTGTATACCCCCACACATCCTTCCATCAGGAGGCTGGTCCACTCACTCTGCCCTTTCTCTGGCTGGGAACGAGACGGGCAGTCCACATATGAAAGGTTAATAAATGCCCTCTGAAGCCTAACTTGCCAGAGAATCGCTAAAACGCAGGCTAAGCCCAAAGATCTGCCGAATGAGGATAACGAAAAGGAAAATTAACCTTTTGTCCACTGCTGGCAATTCAATCCAAGGTTCCCCTTTAAGTATAAAATGAAAACTGTGGCTGAAGGAGCAATAACGACTCATTTATAGACAGAGAACAGAAGAGCCTTCATGCTTTTATCTGCACAGCACAGCATTACCGTCTTAATACTGAGGGATAAAAACATGGAGGTGATGCACCAGCCATTCTAAGAAAGGAAAAATGATGAAGAAGACTTGTGAGATAGCGGGCTGAGTCTGAATTCCTGTACTGTCATTCAACCAGAGTTGGGGAAGAATGATAGTTTGCCAAGCAACTCATATTTAAAGTAATTAAACTACAGCCAAGCTATGAACCATTTAAACGAATCAATTGACTAAAATTTAAATGCTACAGGACAGTTTAGGAGGGTGTGTTTCAATGACAGTTATCTTGAGCTGAACACAAAAACTGGTGTCATTTATGTCATGTTAATATAAAGGTGTAGGGATATGTGGAACACTCTGAATATAAACTACTATTCAAAAGTTTGGGGTTGGTAAGAGCTTTTCATGTTTTTTAAAAGAAGACTCTTATGCTCATTAACGCTGCATGTATTTGATAAAAAATAAAGCAAAATAATAAAAAAAAAATTCTAAATATATATTTAAAATGCAGTTTATTTTTATAATGGCAAAGCTGAATTTTTAGCAGCCATTACTCCAGTCTTCAGTGTCACATGATCCTTCAGAAATCAAATAATATGTTGATTTGATGCACAAGAAACAATTCTTATTATTATCAATGCTGAAAACAGTTGTGCTGCTTAATATATTTATGGAAAATGTGATTATTTTCTGTCATACAGGATTTTTTGATGAACAGAAAGTTCAGTTTATTTGAAATTGAAATTTTTTTTGTAACATTATGCATGCCTTTACTGCTACTATTGATTAAAATAATGCATAGTTGCTGAATAAAATAATAGTGAATGATAAATCTTACTGGACCCAAACTTTTGAATAGTAGTATAACATTTAATGTTTTCAATCCAGTACAAGTTTAAACTAGTAAATCATGTAAATGATTTAAAGAAGACATACCAGAATAGTGGTAACAATATATGTGCGATTCTGAAGTCCGTAAGTGTCATTACTGCCTGGCATGTAGGCCGCCGTGCTCACAAATTTCTCATCCTCATTCCAGTAACCCACCTGAGAAATGATCAAATCAGGGACAGGAACTTGAGCATCATCAGAAACCTTTCTGAGATATCCCACAGGAGACACTACAAGTAATACAGTACTCATTTAGTTAGCCCAGAAGAAGTAGACTGGATTGCTGAAACAGTGACCATACTGGAGCTTATAAAGTGAATGTTTCGTTTAAACTATAAGTGAAGAAAGAAATGTGTAACAGTCTGTCATATCGAGAGGCTTCCTAATCCTTTTCCTGATAATTAAATACTTACTTTTTTCGGTCCCGTCGGCCTGAGCTCCATCACACTGACAGTGTAGTTTGTCCTTCGTCCTTTCTCGTTAAACTGAATGTGTCCCGTTAGGCCTTCAATCCGAACCTGAGTAAAAACCACATAGAAGATGTCTTTATTTAGACAAAAAATAAATCTTTCCTTCCTTCCTTCCTTCCTTCCTCCTCCTCCGAGGGGTGTACATCTCTCACAGCGCCTCTTCTGTGTGTACAGTACTGAATGTCTCCCAGGCTGCATGATGGAGTTAATTGACCGAGTTGAACATCAATCTCCACGGCCTCTCAGCAGATGGACCAAATTGCCTCAGTCCAGCACACATCAGACTCTCAACAGACACAGCTACAGGCAACTGTGAGACAGAGTCGACTTCTGCAAGAAGAATGCTACACACTGACTTTACAACATTGTTTAAACTTTCTCAGACTTATAATTAAGTGAAAAGGAGAAACACGTGATATGGCTGGAAGCAAATACCAATTTGTGTACGGCTTCTCAAACAGAGAGCATTTGTACAGATTTCCATTAAATCAGATTTGGTTTCCGCTAAGAAATTTTGCTCCACCTCGCCTGACAAATTCTATCCTCGGCACCTAAATCTTCATACGCCGCCCAAGGCAAAGAGACAAACATCTGCCTAAGGGTAACACAACAAAGCCAGGTGTTCTTTCCCTCACTTATGTCTTTGTAAATATAACTTGTCGTGTACTGTTATGACCAGCATAAATGTTTATCACCAACTGGGTTCGTTTATTATCTAAAGTGTCACATTTTATTGTGATGGCCTCTTTGGGGAATCAGTGTGAACTTTATGTGATGAAGATGTAATTGGCTTATTGGAGTTTCATTTTGTACACTCAGAATAGATTAGAGCCAGTGTCAGTCTTACAGATAGGAAAGTTTATGTTTGTGAACACTGTGTTCATTTAAAAATATGTCTGTGAGCAGACCCTACAGCGTGAGATACCTGCTGAAGTGCTCTCTGAATATCGATGCCTTGGCCCCAAGGTGCTGGTGGGTTGGCCAGACATTCTCCAGCATTTCCACGGCGAGATATATCTATCCTCTGCCTGCGGAGGTTCTGGAAGGCTGTGGACATGACTTTGACTCCATCATATGTGAGAGCTCCAGTATACTGCACAAAGAACGCAGAGAATGCAGAGTGACATATGAGAAGTATACATGTATTTAAATAAATGTGATGTTGTATTCTTTAAATATGATATAAATGATGATTATATATCATATTTCATAATATATCATATTCTATGTTAAAATGTGTTTAAATTGACTATTCAACTAAATGTGTATTAGAGAGAAGAATCAAAATCCTTTTGTATTTTGTCATCAGATGTTGATGCTATGCAATTGTGCTTTCTGCAAATGTTCCAGTGATTCATTATAACTTAATTACATGTTTTTTTTCTTCTGTCAAGGCATATTCAGTTCTTCACACTGTGGATGATTTAAATGTAGTCAGTTTTTGCGGCTCACCTTCAGTCTGCGCTTGGGAACTTTGGCGTCTTTGTTGTCAAAGTCCATCCACTGCTGCACTATCCTACTGATGTTAGGGTCTGCATAGTTCACCAGTTGGAACCCTGTTACATTCGCCTCACCCTTCTTAAACTCGGTCAGGTCGATGTCCAGAAATCCCTACAGGAGCACAAGGAACATGTTAGCATGACATACTGTGATTTAAGTTACTTAAGTTAAAAACACAAGTTCTCCATAGTGAAGAAAATAAGAAGAAATCCAAGAAATCTAATTCAGCCAAATGTCAATCATTAAAGAAAAGCCATTGACTAAATTGAAAAGAGAGACCAATTAAGAGATAAAATGATATAAAATGACAAATCCCCTGCAATTGTCAAAACAAATCCAATGTAAGACCTCGACAGAAAATGGAGGCTGAATTTGCAGCAGAGGGAGTCATTTTCGCATTAATGCTCAGGTGCAGCGAGAGAGCAGGAGGCCGGGCCTGTGGAGTGCAGTCAAATGTAATACAGGTTTTAAAACTATAATAGAAAGAATGGTTGGGTCAATCACTTAATGAAAAAGGCTAATTCCTCTCATCTACTGAGGCTGTTTATCCAAGAGAGCTTGGCTGTTATCCGATGTGGTGCCGGAAAATGCAGGAGCTGTGAATAGAAATTTGGTGTAAAAAAATAAAAACTGCGGCACTTACTGAGAGTTTGCCGGAGGTCTGTTTTTGATCCCACAGGCTCTTTTTAGTAATTCAAGGCCTTTTCCCACAATCCAATCAGCTGCCCCAAAAGCAGCCCACACACTCTCTGTACCTGAGACCATACAGAATTGATTCTAACCCGCTGAATTACTGGGAAGGTTTCACTTCATGATTTCTTCATAAAGCCGTTCATTTATTTGTATAAGCTCAATACAAATGTGTAGGTACTAAAGAGTTATTTGTGTTCGGCTCAACAACACAATACGTTGATGTGTGTGTGTGTGTATGTGTGTGTGTGTTTGACTCAGTTTTGAGTGTAATAGCCCTTGTCAGGCTATAAGTGTGTTGATCTTTGATCTTTTATCCCTTAACTCGCTTTGTCCCCCAGGAGCAGTAATGTGTCCCTGTGTTCCTTGGGAACATCTGCTCCGTAGGGCAGGGAACAAGATTCACTGCGCTGCTAACATGACCTCACGCTTGTGTCTTACCTCAAATACCCTCTCTCACACATACTCAAACTCAGGGGAGTTTTTGTCCTTTTGTTGCTTGTCAGAAGCGCATGATTGTACAGTACACATGGCAGATTGTGTAACATCAGTGTTTTTTATGTAGGATATAAATCTTGACACATTTGTCACATTTGACAGTGTCGACTGGGCAATCAATCATATCACGTTCTGACATCCTCACTGACAGGCAAAAATGAAATGGCACCGCAAACAAGTCCCATAAGCCAATGTTGATCCATATCGGTTGCCCACTAATTTAAATAGAAAGAGGGCAGGGCTGTCAGCCTAAATACTTTGGTGCTAAAGACCTCAAAATATACTGTAATGATCCACCTAAAATAAAATATAAAATATAAAGGCAACTATGAGCTGCCATTCAAAAGTCTGGAGTCAGTAAGCTTTTTACTATTATTTCAATAAACATTTTTTATTCAGCAAGGTCACATTAAATTGATCAAAAGTGTTATTAAAGACTTTCACAGTATTAGAAAAAAAAATCTATTTAAAATAAATTCTGTTCTTTTGAACTTTCTATTAATAAAAAAAAATCATAAAAAATGTTTCCATGAAAATATTAAGAAGCACAACAGATTTCAACATTAATAATTATATGTTTCTTGAGCAGCAAACCAGCATATTAGAATCATTTCTGAAACACCATGTGACACTGAAGACTGCTGCAGAAAATTCAGCTTTGCCATCAGGAATAAATTACATTTTAAAATATATTAAAATAGAAAACAGTTATTTTAAATAGTAATAATTATTCACAGAAATATTACTGTTTATATCTATCTATCTATCTATCTATCTATGACCAATATAATAGTCTCCCTATTGTAACCAACCATTCCACAGGGACAGCTCAAAGTCTCCTGTAACGTCAAATCAATTCTTGGAGGGAAGCAATATCACACAGCTGGCCTCAGGGCTAAAGCATCACGCAACCTTGTTTCACAGCCTCATCACTCTCTACGGTGAGAGTGAACGAGGCAATCAGAGATATGCAGGCTGTCTGCATCACTGCACATATTATGCGGGGCTGTTACTGAGCGCACAACTGGGACGCATGTCATCACAAGCTCTCAAATCTGACACATGGCACATTCTTCCCTCAGTCAACATGACTGCAGTCTTTGGAGGCAATCAAGAGCTCATTTGCCAAACAACATAGTTTTTATACTAAATTAAAGGAGAAAATAAAGTCATGCAGTTTGCAGAAAGAAGCTTTCACTGATTTAAAAAAACAAAACGCTCATGAAGACACTTCTGAATCTCTTAGCTGGAGTAAGCAAGTAATAGTGATGTTTGCCTTAGCAACAGCAATTGAATTGGCATCTGAGTAGTTGGAGAGCACAGATAAGGTAACATAGTAAACAGTGCAGCATGTGACCTGTCTGCCTGGTTAAACACACCAGAGGACACTAGGGCCATGTCCACACGTACACGGGTATTTTTAAAAACGGAGTTTTTCCTTCCGTTTTAAAAAAAATCTCCGTTCACATGAAAATGCAAACGCATGCTATGAATCACTGTCGAGAGCATGCCAAACCAACAGGTGGCGATATAATCTCAACTGTAAAGCCATGTTGGCCAATCAGAAGCCTGAAAAAGTTTCCAGTAGGCGGAGATAACAGTGCAGGCGCCGACGTCACAAGCCAAAAACTCCGGTTTCGCTGTCTACACAACAACACTGCAACCGGAGTTTTTAAAAATCTGCACCCTGGCAGGCGTTTTCAAAAATGTTCGGTTTCAGTGAACTGGTGCTGTGTTTGCGTGTGGACGAACGGACTAACCGCGTAGAAAAAGCTGGACAAGTTTTAAATTCCAGTTGCGCAGATGGGGCGCGTTGTAACACTGCGTTACAATGTGCCCCAAGCGAGAGATGGAGGAGAAATGGGGCCAGGAGTCAATTCAGATGTCTCTGATTACAACAGCGAGCTGTTTTTGAAGCACTGCCACAGCTCTCTCATGATTGGCCCTGTCGTTCTCATTTTTATTTTTTGGCCAGCAGCATGTCTTTTGGCATTCCCTCTCATGTCGACTATCTGCTCTCATAGCAACAGTGACATGGAACTGAGAATGTTTCCTGGTGATGATGTCCTTCAGTTGTATGTGGCTGATGGAATTGATCACAGGTTTTTGATGGATTTCGTCAGTATTTGCCAGTCTTGTTCTCTCAGCTCAGCCTGATTATTCTCGATTTCAGGCGTAGGTGGTCCTCCCACTCTAGAACTACAGTCAGGGCTTTTGCGCATCTGATCCTACACAAACTCACTGTAAACCAAGTGAATGATTTAAGGAATGCAAGATTTTGGGCAAATCATAACAGTCAATGCACTGTAACAGATTTTTGTAATTTGAACAGTATTATACTGTAATATGTACAGTAAGATACTGTAAAATGTGTATACAGTATTATGTAGAGTGTGAGATTTGAGGGATGTCTCTCCTAAACATGCAGTAGGATAACCTGGACAGCCTCTGTCTGTGTTACATCATCAGGAGATTTTCCCAATACTGCAAAAAACAAAGTGGTTTTAAAGTGATTTCTGTGTGACCTGTGCTATATAAATCTCTACTCTATTGACAATAGACCTTTTTTGCACACTACACCTTAACAGTCTTTTTTTTTTTTTGGTGAATAATATTTTAGAGCTGTACACAAAAAATATTTGTTTTTACATGCAGCCCACAGGGACTCAATAGAAAGACATTTTGTTCCATTATTTTGCAGTACACTTTTTAAAAAAAAATTGCATCACATTCAAAACAAACTGCAAACACATAATCACATACTCAGAAAAAAATATATTTTGCCATGGTGCTAAAGATGGCAGCGTCATCTAGGAAACATTGATACAGGGAACGTCATAACTTTATATAATATGAACATTTAAAAAAAAACAAAAAAACAACAGGAACCACGAATAAATGTCTGGATTGCTGAAATGAAGATTGTGTTTAATTTTAAAATCATCAGTTCCCCATCTTAATCTCTCCTCTGTGATGTACCTGTATCTGGTGTCCATATCTCTTGACTGAATGAATGGAGTTGTATCTTTTCCCGCTCTGTGTCGCTGTGAATGTGGTGCGGTGAGTTGGTGATGTTACTATAGAAACTAGCCTTCACCCAAAAGGCTTGGGAAGCTTACACTGGCATCCACTCAGATACGAACCTCCATGTACATGCACACACACTTACACATGCAAACACAGTGTAAATAGGACACTGGGAGTAATTAAAATTTGGCCATTATGGAAATAGCAGGCAGTTCTTTCTTTATTGCTTTGCAAACTTTATCATTTATCATTTACAATTACATCTAACAAACTGGCCAGACCAGTTTAATTTAAAATCCTCAGCAGTGTGCCATCCAGGAGCACACCACAGCATATTAATGCTGTGATTATCATCATTTCTGTTTACATCAATTTAGCCCTCCATTCTCATATGCTGAGCGCACCTACAGACAAGGACTGCAGACATCACTTGTAGTTTTTCATATTCACAAAGCAGTTCTCCAGGCACCGTTTATATAACATCTCGTCTGTTAGTCATAGTGAGCAGCTTCTTGCGATTGGTCAGTAGTGAAAATATGCAAATCACCTGTAATATCAAGAGTTGCAGTGACATTTGAAAGCCTCATGCTGAGCATCAGTCATGAAATCTCTCATAGTGCTGAAATTAGTGGTGTGTTTTTAGCTTACCAGGTTTGCTAGGATGTAGTGGTAGCTCTTCACATTCTTCCCCAGCTCAATGATCTGAAATAGACCAACAACAGTTCTTTCTTTATTGCTTTGCAAACTTGATCATTTATCATTTACAATTACATCTAACAAACTGGCCAGACCAGTTTCATTTAAAATCCTCAGCAGTGTGCCATCCAGGAGCACACCACAGCATATTAATGCTGTGATTATCATCATTTCTGTTTACATCAATTTAGCCCTCCATTCTCATATGCTGAGCGCACCTACAGACAAGGACTGCAGACATCACTTGTAGTTTTTCATATTCACAAAGCAGTTCTCCAGGCACCGTTTATATAACATCTCGTCTGTTAGTCATAGTGAGCAGCTTCTTGCGATTGGTCAGTAGTGAAAATATGCAAATCACCTGTAATATCAAGAGTTGCAGTGACATTTGAAAGCCTCATGCTGAGCATCAGTCATGAAATCTCTCATAGTGCTGAAATTAGTGGTGTGTTTTTAGCTTACCAGGTTTGCTAGGATGTAGTGGTAGCTCTTCACATTCTTCCCCAGCTCAATGATCTGAAATAGACCAACAAATGAAGGTGAAAAATTACAGCAGTTTGTATTAATTGAGGTATACACAGCATTAGAAAGCCTTGTTAATATAAATAAATCATATAAATCACACTGTAATGTAATATTTGCTGTATTATTACACATAATTCCAAATACGTTTTTTTGTCTTTCACAGCAATCATCAATTAAATCAGTAGGTAGTTAACGTGTGTCAATGTGCATGAGTTTTTAAAAAATGACTTTTCTTCTTGACTATTGGTGAGAGTAAGGATAAGGGGGGCAAGGAAGACATGTCGAGGTTGGTAAAAAATGTATGCACTGTCTTTGGGGAAACCCATTTATACAATGATTACTGAACCACAATCAAAAAAAGAAAAAAAATTAAATAAAACCAATAATAACAAAATTAAATTATTATAATATAATATAATGATTGTCGCAAAATGTAAACTTTATTATTGTCCAGCTCTAATCTGCCTAATGTGACTAAGGCATTAAGATATTCAGATATCCAAAACATTAACATCCTGATTTTTTGTAAAGCTGCATAATTGTGTATTGTGAAACATGCTATACAATTTGTTCCTACTATACAAAGTTTTTCGTACTTCAAACAGTCTACACCAACGTAATGGTTTCAATTTAATTAAATGGTGTCAATGCATGAATGCAAGTCATTTTAGATAAAAGCATCTGCCAGGTGCATAAACAAGTAACATTTAAAAAATCATAACAACAATGGCACATTTTCTTTAAGCATACACCCACCAATCGCTATAAAATGACTACATTCCTGGGGTTTCATCTTTACATTAGTTTAGGGTGTTTCAGAATCAAGTTGTTTTCAAAGTTACAAAGAGGAGAGGAATGAAGATTTATGATGCAGGGTTTCTTTTGTGTGGCTATAGAGATAACAAAGCCTCTGCAGGCATGGAGAGCACAACAGTGATGAAAAACAATGAGTCATACGCTGACGGGGGAGGAACACATTAGCAGTGCTCTCAGTTCTGTTTGGTACACTACACTGACCGAGGGTCACAGTTTTAACCTGTGTGGATGTACACGAGCGCGTAGTGTGCAGTGTCAGTGGGTACCAAAGACTTTGACACCATCAAACTGTTATGATGGCTTCAATTAAAGAAACTCCTCTGCATGTGCTAGGGATTGTCCAGGAGTTACCGAATGCTTAGAAATAACAATGAGCGACCATGAAGGCACACTTCTGTGACCAAAATGTATGTATGTAAGTATCTCTCTCACACACTTCTCGGTAAATTGAAGTTGTGAAAACTGACAGTGATAGCTTGTGGCCATGACAGACAGTAGCATTAGTTATTAACGGTGACCCCAGTAATATTTCATCAGGCAGGCCAGCCCAGCGCAGGGAACACTACTAACAAGGACACTGCTTGATCTTCTTGTGTTTCAATGTGGGATCAACATTAAAGGCATAGTTCACCCAAAAAATAAAACTCACCTTCATGCAGTTCCACAGAAGAAATAAACAACATGTGGGCTAGTAAATGATGACAGAATTTTAATTTTGGGGTTCTATCCCTTTAATGCAGAACACAGGAATGACACTGAAGCCCTCAAAAACTTGAGATTTGTTTTGTGGCTTTTAGTCCATTTCTGTAAAAGCATTGCGCCAATTTATATGAAAGTATGTTTCAAAAACTTGTAGCAGAAGCACATCCTGGAAAGTGGACCAAAAATAATGATGACTTCATCTCTTGCTAAGGGTGTATACTCATTATTTCAATAAAAAGCACTCTAGAAATGAAACTGTCCCCTCTTTGTAATACCACATGTCACCGATTAGATGAAGCAAATCATAGTCTTCCTGGGCTGTGATAAACAAATGGCTATTGGCTTTCCGTGTTATTTTAAGTGTAAGTTTTTCATCTAATATTTATATTTAATTTGATTTCAGCTTTAATTCAATTAATAAAAAAAAAAAGTTAATAGTTTTAGTTAACAATAACAATGTTGGCTAGGGGTGGGCGATATGACCAAAATCTTATATCACGATATGACTAATTTTATATCACGATAACGATATATATCACAATATAGTTATTTTTTTCTTTTAAAAAGGTTTTTATGATATTAAAATCTTTGATACCATTGAATTTTCATAATCCTTGTCACCAATCTCAATATCAAACTAATACAAGCCTAAAAAAAACCTCAAGCTCACTGAAGATAAATAAACAGTCAGTGATGAAATAAGTATAAGAAACTAATTGCAAGCAATAGGACAAAAAACTACAATAAATAAGAAACGCTACATACATTGTGTAATTTAATTAGTCTTCAGTTAATTATATCTATCTATAGATAGATAGATAGATAGAATTAACACGTGTATTATGTATAGATTCTCTCTCTCTCTCTCTATATATAATTTTTTTATTTCTTCTTATTAAAATTACAAAAGTGATTTAGTCAAGAGCATTGAGAGATTTTCTCTCACTGTTGATTGATTAATATGAATGGCGGACAGGACGAATATTAGACAGCTTCCCCTTTAAGACCGAAGTCCGGATCCAATATAGGCTACTGTTACATATGCGTTTTCTTTTTCAGCTGTTTACTCTCTCTTAAGACCTAAATCACGGTGTTTATAATGATACTTGCAAAGACGGGGATTCTGACGCGTTTATGTAATCGTTCAAAGCCAAAGCGGCAAATAAATGCGCGCTCCTCTCGCACAGAAACAGAGACGGCGCACGCATATAGCTCTGTTGTTTGTGTTTCAACGGCTTAAAATCGGTTGTTTTAAAACTGCAGTGCTAAAAAACGCATGTCCATGCTACAGCTGTAGGCTAGTCCCTCGTTTAGAAACAAGCTCCTCGTTTTGTCCTGGCTAATCGTTCTCCACCTGATTCTGTCTCCCCTTCACACGGTGGTGGCGTGTAAAGATCGCAGTCACAGGGGCGGATCTACCGGGGTGGCACGGGGTGGAAAAAGCTGTGCCACCCCACCCCAGAATTATCAGAGAATAAAATATAAATGTAAATTCAAAACAATGGCAAAAACACGTCTTTTAATAAACTGTGCATGATGGTTGCACGTGCACGCAGCGTGCCAGTGTAGTCGGCTTCATTAACAAATGACTCTTATGAACCGGAACGTTTTGAGTCAAAACCACAAAGCGCGGCCCAGTTCACTAACGAATTGTTTTTACATTTGTTCGTGATTCAGATAATTACTGCTTTTCAGGTAACTCAGAAGTCCTCTGAGAAATCTAATGTCAAATCGTCTGTTTGATTACGTCTTAAATAGATTTTCCCGTACATTTCTGCCATATGTACATTAATTGACAGTCACCGCTGATAAGCTACCACTAAATATTGTAGAAACTTAATTTGCTGTAAAGTTGCTTTGCAATGATTTGTATGGTGAAAAGCGCTGTACAAATAAACTTGATTTGACTATTTAGCGCCCAAACTCTGGAATAACCTACCTAACATTGTTCGGGAGGCAGACACACTCTTGCAGTTTAAATCTAGATTAAAGACCCATCTCTTTAACCTGGCTTACACATAACACACTAATACGCTTCTAATATTCAAATCCGTTAAAGGATTTTTAGGCTGCATTAATTAGGTCAACCGCAACCGGGAACACTTCCCATAACACCCAATGTACTTGCTACATCGTTAGAAGAACGGCATCTACGCTAATATTAGTCTGTATCTTTCTTATTCCGAGGTCACCGTTGCCACCAGACCCAGTCTGTATCAAATTTTATTTGTAACCATTTTTTATGTTTACTGCATTTTTGCAGAACTGAGAAATGACTGCCTAGAGATATAGCTAGTCTTGTGTCAGGAGATCAAGAAACTGCTATAGTACTGTATACTGTAATGCAATTTGGCAGAATGTGCAGAGGATGCTAAATTTACTTTTTTTTACTTTTATTTTTTACTGTACTGTATTGTGGTACATGCCAAGTTCATACAATTCTTTGGTATGTGAACTTTTCTAGTGCTTTTCATTTACTGCAAGATTACAGTAGTAAAATGAAAATGATTTTTTCCCCAAAAGTTCATTGCTGAATTATACATCTGTATCTGTAATTTCATTTATGTATACCGTAATAGACATTGAGCTGCAAAAATAATTCCTGAATCCAAGTAAGAGTTTTTTGTTACAGTTACATTGATCTCAGTGTTCACTGGGCAGGAAAGTCATCTGTGTATTTGAATTGTGTGTAAGCATGTAAACACACAAAATCTTTACTTGTCACACAATTTCTGAAACCTGACACTCAAACACCAGAACCACACACCAAATCTGCAAAACCATACACTAATTCTCGGCCTTTGACTCAGTTTTCAATTTCATAAAACACTTTTTGCAAGAGATGTGAGGCATTTTGCATTTGTGTGTGCAATTCTTGGATTTGTGTGTAAAGTTTTGAAATAAAGAGGCAAAGTTTTGAAAATATGTGTAAGCAGTTGAAAAAAACCTGTAAGAAAAACTGTAATAACTAGATTGAAAAGT
>NW_015639782.1:3571981-3576578 GCF_001515625.1 Sinocyclocheilus rhinocerous
TATATGTAATTTTAATAGAACCGCATGTCTTCTTTAGTCATACAAGCTCAGAAACATTTATAACCTGTTGAAGTTATTTATGTTGTGTATTGACTTGGTGCCATGATGGATATTGAAATGTTATTTATTTTTCATTTTAAACAGTATAGATGATTACTTAATGGTAATACAATATTTGTGAACACAACTGTGTATGTCAGACCATAAATCCCCAAAAACTATGCATGGGGGGGGGGCTTGCTTTGGTGTTGACCCCATGCCACCCTAAAAATTATTTTCTAGATCCGCCCCTGCGCAGTCATCCAAATGATGAAAAAATATTACCGTAAACAATGTATTTTGCGGCACCACGAAATAAACGATAGAGCATAATATGAAACGATAGACTTTTTATTTCATCCATCCGATACATATCGTCATATCGCACAGCCCTATTGGCTATCTGAAAAAAGGACAAGCCCTTTGATATGCCATGCTGTAACTTCCTATTTCAAAAGGAAGTACACAAGGAAATAAAATTGTGCTTAGCAAACTACTTCATGAGGTCATGAGGAACTAAAAAGCTCCACACATGTTTCATGCTAAGAGGGCGAGGAAAACCATGCACAGATAGTTTTTCCTCTATTAAACTGCCTAGCCCCTGGTGTTAGTGAAAGAATGTGAATCAAAGTGGGGGAAAATTACACCAATGTTGTTTTACGGTATGATTGGTGGAAGCATGGTGATGGATGATTGCTTTCAGAGAGGAAAAATTTGTCTAGACGTGCTGTGCAAATTGCCACCAAATGATGCAACAGCCTTAACTGTGACCACCGTGCTATCAATAACACAACACGGCCTGTCGAGGGTCTTCGGTTTGAGTCATGAAATAGAGGAAAGTAGAGAAAGGGAAGAAAAGGCACGCTCTCATTAATTACAGTAACAGGATGCTTCCTCCTCCTCCAGGCAGCGGAGAGAGGTGACAGAGAAAGTGACGCGTCACTATGTCTCCGCTGCCAACCCCAAATGTCAGCCCAGTGTTATTTATCTGCTCCGTCCCACTGAGCAAAGGTACGTCCAAACGACGTCATTTCAGCGTCTTTTTCGGACGTTGAAATGACGTCCCCTGAAGAGCCAGAATGTGTGCACTCAAATTTTACAGTCTTCGTTAAATGCAACAGCACACAGCTGTTGCATGAGCTGTAATTAAAAGGAGAGCAACAATAAGGATGCACACTTTACAATTTATGGAACCACTGGATCCCACAGCAGAGATAACAGGAATAAATATTTCATTTATGGGGTGGGATGGACCACAAAATAAATCACAGGAAGCAGCAACTGTGCCAGAACTGTGTCTTTCTGTGCACTACAGGGACTACACACTTAGATAAAGCATTATTTCATGAAAATTCACTCATTTCTTATTCACCTTCACATCATTCCAAATCTGTATGACTTTATTTTAACCACTGTACACAAAACAGAGACGTTTTAGAGAATTGAACAATTTATATGTGTCAAATGTGGGACAAATAAAATAAGAGTAAAATAAAATAATAAAATAAAATAAAATAAAATAAAAAATCTGCTATCATCCAGTTTGTGAATGAATTGTTATTTTGAGTCAGATCTTTTCAATGAATCAATTGATCCAGTTCACAAAACTGGCTCAAATGATTGATTCACGAATCTAACTGTTCGGTTTTTGAGTTCATGGTCTCAGTGATTCGGTAGCAGCGAATAACCACCACCAGAGGGAAAGATAATCAGTGAATAATGATTTAAATTTCAGTCTGTCACTCGCACAAAGCTATCATGTGACTTCAGAGGATTTGTAATATAGTGCATAAATCATATGAACTATTCACCTTTTTCCTGAATGCAGAAGTCTTGTCTGACTCATACCGGAAAACTGTTTTACATTTCCTTGTCAAATTTGCGTATTTTCCTAGCTGATAATGTAACATTAAACCTAAGAAAATGGTTTAAAAAAATAACATATGGCTCCATAGTTTCACCCATTGTGTACAGTGTTACAATGACAGTATTTTTGCAGTGCCTTGCCTGTTTGTTTAATGATTGTGTAGATAACACGAAATGGCCCTAGGTTAACTACACTGACAACAGGTCATAGAGCTTCGGATCGTGGCAAGGTTCAGAAGGCCATCAGGATTTATTCAGAATGTCAAATGTTTAAGACTGTTTTTCCGAAAACATGTGGCAAAACATATGTGAAATATATTTCACAAAAAAATGAAGCCACCAAAACAAACATATGAGGAACAAAATTATTATGGCTGACTCGTCAATGTTCATTACTTAAGAATTCTGTCATTATTTACTCACTTTCATACTGTCCCAAACTTCTATTGAGCACAAAAGAAGCTATTTTGAAGAACGCTGGGGTTCAAACAACATTGGACCCCACTGACGTTCACTGAATGGATGAAAAAAATATTTATTTTCTTCAAAAAAAAGTTTTTTTTTGTGTGTGTTCTAAAAAAGAAAGAAAGTCATACAGTTTTGGAACAATATGTGGATGAGTAAATAATAATAATAATTATTTTTTTAACATTTTTGGGTGAACTATTCCTTTATGGAAAAATGGCTAAATCAATTCCAAACGGACAAAATGTTATAAAAAAAAACAAAAACAATCAAACAAAAACACAAAAACAAAACATGGCTTGGAAGAAATATGATGCAATTTTGGACCCTTCTTGGAATAACAATGAAACTGTGTGTGGGGGTGCTTTGAAATTGGGATTTTCAGCTGGATACATTTTACTCTGGCACAACGGTTTCATTCTGCCAGATCCACATAGAGAAAGATACACAAATGAGCTCTAAGTGCAGGAAGAGATGCATCCACTCAGATCAGAACACTATTGTTCAGCCCAGCAACACACAAGCAGGCAGCTCTCTCATGAGTCATATCTATATCCGTCATTACACACCAACAAACCACAAACAAAAGCTGACTCAATGTGCACACCAGCAATGTGGTGGTAAACACCGGTTCTCAGAAAACCAACCAGCCACTTTCAAAAGAGAATTCTAATGGGCGAATTCACTATAGAGTTTAGTGCACGGTATTTCACCACAAAAACTTCTTCAATCTTATTCACTAAGCACCCACAAACCATTTTTACCAAGCGCTGAATGTGTTGCTATAGCACTACACTATGAGTATTTAAATTCTCATGGGCTTCAGAGGCACCTCAGTTCTATGCAAATTAAGCTTAATATACAATACCCCTTTTAGAGTGCTTTTAGAGAGAGATTTAGAGAGACTTTCTATTCATGTCAAGGGTTTCAAACTCTTTGATGCCAAGAACCCCGAAATATGATGACTACCTTGCAATCACCTTACACTGTGTCATATTTATTATAACATTTTTATTAATGTTATTACTGTTATTGTAATAATGATAATAATATATTAAATTTTTATTGTTATTGTAATAATGATAATAACTAGTGCTGGGCAACGATTACATTTTTTTTACCGCGATTAATCGCATTGTTATGCACAAAATTCAATAAAGAATTCAAAAGTAGTGTATTGTGCACTTTTTCATTTAAAAATACTGCTATATGAACAAAAGTGCAATAACATTTGTTTTGCAAACACTTTAAACAAATAAGGTGCTTTTTTACAGCAGTATTCCTTTTACATAGTAGCAATTAAAATATTTCTTGTAAATCTCAACTTATAACATTAATGTAATCAAATTAAATATAAAACCAAAGCTATTTGCCACTGCCAGGGAATTAACGTTTTTATATAAAATATTTGATAGTTTGTTATAGAAAAATAAGTTATGCTCAGAGTCCAGAGCCTCGATCATAACATTGTAACAGGCACCTTCCGAGAGTGCCTGTTATAATGAGACCTGCACTATCGCGGGACCTAACGCAGCAGAGTGCGGCGCAGGACAAAATTATGGGCGAGTGAGGGTGCGGGCGTGTAGACACTCGTGTGTGCGGGATGTGGGAGAATAAGGGTGTATCACACTAGGCAATCTTAACCGTGCCCGAGCGCGTCTGACCCCCAAAGCCCGGTTCGTTTGACTAGTGTGATCGCTCCGTGCCGTGGTTCGTTTATCCAGCCCTGGCTCGGTTGGAAGAGGTGGGCCAGAGCGCGGTACGCATGTAGTGTGATCGCTCCGTGCCACGCTCGGTTGGAAGAGGTGGGCCAGAGCACGGTTCAGTTATATATACAGTAGATCAGTGAGTGTGAGCGCTAACTGCACCCGAGCGCTGAACTTCTGATACGTGCAGCATGATTGCGTGAACATTTCTGAGTGGCAAAAGCGATAGATCTGTAAAGCAGTGAGAGGGCCGTGTGTGTTACCGCATCCCAAACGACTCAAGATAATAAACCACAAAGTTAAAAAAACAATGCACTCCACTGTGCTGAGCGAGAGCGCTTCTCTGCGGTCTTCACATGCTATCGGAAACTTCCTGTTTCCCACTTATGAAGTCGTTAGCGCTTCATGTGAGCGCTGCTGCAGTCTTAGGCCCACCCCAAATGCTCTCATTAGTTGAGATGCGTGGTGACACCCATCCCAAGCCAGTACTGATCAACATCCCACCCCTCCTGTGACCCATG
>NW_015639782.1:3576657-3577632 GCF_001515625.1 Sinocyclocheilus rhinocerous
GCGTTAATGCGATCATAACACGTTAACTTGCCCAGCCCTAATAATAACAATAATTATTATTACTATTATTATTTTGAAAATGTAATTGCATTTTAATAATAATTACATTTAAATAAAAAATATTTATTATTGTTAATGTCATTATTAAATAATACTATACATCAGTATAGTAAGCAACTATACATCAAATAAAAACCAAATAAAAACATTCAAATAAACAAAATAAACATTGGGTGCAATTAATTCTTAGTAAATTCCCCCCAAAATCCAAAGATTTAGATCATAAAAAGCATAAAAAGCCAGAGTCCGAGCTGTACATGTAGACGAACCTAGACCACTTGTAGTGTTCGATTACGCCTACCAGGGCGTCCTGCAGTTCGGGTCTCAGCTGGATAACAAACTGGTTGGAGTTTTCCATGGGGAAGCTGGGCGTCACGAAGCAGACGTGTAGCGCACCGCAGAACGACATCAACATGTTGACGGTCTTCCTGTCGTACACGCCGATGATGGCGTACACTCCTTTGGAGAACTGCGAACAGACTGGAGACGACAACAGAACATGATTTACAATACAGACATCATTCACGTCGCATTGTTAACATCTCGCTGGTTTTATTATTCACTTCTGAGAAGCAATTAGTAAACGTTTCTATATGCATCACTGGACTTGAAATGCTGCGGATGGAGTTTCTGAAGAGGCAGATAATCAATGCGCAAAAAGGTTCTCGCTGACATTTACCAAACAGCAGGGCGCTTTTCTATCTCTGCTGCCTTGAACGCTGCATATCTTTTCCTCTCCCTGTTGGTGGCAAAATGGCCTCAATCTGTTTTTGAACCAGGTTTCCCTGTGTATTTTAATGCTGTATCATACTCTGCTGTTGCTATCTTTGCCCTGGCCGAGGTTATTTTTCACTGCGGCTCCGGGCCTCACGTTTCAGTCCCGCAACTAAACAGATTGAAGTTGCAGTCTGTTCG
>NW_015639782.1:3595740-3605510 GCF_001515625.1 Sinocyclocheilus rhinocerous
GAGCACAGAACTTATGATACGTGCAGCATGATTGCGTGAACATTTCTGAGTGGCAAAAGCGATAGATCTGTAAAGCAGTGAGAGGGCCGTGTGTGTTACCGCATCCCAAACGACTCAAGATAATAAACCACAAAGTTAAAAAAACAATGCACTCCACTGTGCTGAGCGAGAGCGCTTCTCTGCGGTCTTCACATGCTATCGGAAACTTCCTGTTTCCCACTTATGAAGTCGTTAGCGCTTCATGTGAGCGCTGCTGCAGTCTTAGGCCCACCCCAAATGCTCTCATTAGTTGAGATGCGTGGTGACACCCATCCCAAGCCAGTACTGATCAACATCCCACCCCTCCTGTGACCCATGGTTTGTCTGTATATTCAGAGCCAGTGAGAAACGGACTTTTATAATAATAAAAAACTGCGTTAACGCGCGATAAAATAATTGTCGGCGTTAATCAATTAATGCGTTAATGCGATAATAACACGTGAACTTGCCCAGCCCTAATAATAACAATAATTATTATTACTATTATTATTTTGAAAATGTAATTGCATTTTAATAATAATTACATTTAAATAAAAAATATTTATTATTGTTAATGTCATTATTAAATAATACTATACATCAGTATAGTAAGCAACTATACATCAAATAAAAACCAAATAAAAACATTCAAATAAACATCGCTATTAGTGGGTGCAATTAATTCTTAGTAAATTCCCCCCAAAATCCAAAGATTTAGATCATAAAAAGCAGGTCTCACCAGAGTCCGAGCTGTACATGTAGACGAACCTAGACCACTTGTAGTGTTCGATTACGCCTACCAGGGCGTCCTGCAGTTCGGGTCTCAGCTGGATAACAAACTGGTTGGAGTTTTCCATGGGGAAGCTGGGCGTCACGAAGCAGACGTGTAGCGCACCGCAGAACGACATCAACATGTTGACGGTCTTCCTGTCGTACACGCCGATGATGGCGTACACTCCTTTGGAGAACTGCGAACAGACTGGAGACGACAACAGAACATGATTTACAATACAGACATCATTCACGTCGCATTGTTAACATCTCGCTGGTTTTATTATTCACTTCTGAGAAGCAATTAGTAAACGTTTCTATATGCATCACTGGACTTGAAATGCTGCGGATGGAGTTTCTGAAGAGGCAGATAATCAATGCGCAAAAAGGTTCTCGCTGACATTTACCAAACAGCAGGGCGCTTTTCTATCTCTGCTGCCTTGAACGCTGCATATCTTTTCCTCTCCCTGTTGGTGGCAAAATGGCCTCAATCTGTTTTGTTTTGTATTTTAATGCTGTATCATACTCTGTTGTTGCTATCTTTGCCCTGGCTGAGGTTATTTTTCACTGTGGCTCCGGGCCTCACGTTTCAGTCCCGCAACTAAACAGATTGAAGTTGCAGTCTGTTCGCTGCCCAAGGCCCAAATCCCAGCAGGGGCCGCCTGAGGGGCACAGGGGGAGCAGGAGCGATAGGCATGGCCATCACCCAAACTGCCTGCCCCACAATGCAACAGACCACAAGCAGTGCAGGGTGCCAGCATGTGTGTTTTTGTGTGTGTGTGTGTGTGTGTGTGTGTGTGTCTGTGACCACTGGCCTTCATCACATGCACTATGACTCACTTCAACATCCGGCTGAAACATAAACACTTCATCTGTCAGATATATAGATACTGTCTCATTCTGAAGTCACATGCATGAAATAAACGAACAAATTACATCTTATAAAGAGAAGGTGATATTCAACACAGGCACACTCATTTAAACTGCTCTCTCTGCACCGTATATAAAAGTCACAAGCTTGGTGCTGAGCAATAATGATTGTGACATGTCTATAACAGATGCTGCCGTGAGATCTGAGGTAATATTGGGGGTGTTCTTATCACATGGCTCTGCTTCCTCTGTGACTGATGACTTGCACATTAATTCTGTCTGGGCTGAGCTTTGTGGACCTGGAGAGACAGAGAGAGAGAGAAAGTGAAAAGGGAAAGGAAGGTGGGGGACTGCATCCTTCTGTGTTAGCCATTACCGAAGACATATGGCACATTGAATTGAGATCCTCACCATACCATATGTGCTTGTCTTGAATGGTTTCACATACTTTACTATATTTCTTTTTTGTCAATTCATACAATGTTAATATACAGTGCTCATTCATCTACAACATATTGTTGAACTGGCTTCCTGGCAACAGGCATCAGCAGAACATATTCATTACCTTTATTTGATATCACTTGGCATATGACTTCATTCTAAATGACAACATTAATTGCAGCGATATATTGGCTGACTGAACAGAGTTTTAGTGCCTTGCTCATGGGGTTTTAAACTTGCAATGCTATCTGAGACAGTCACACTGATGTACTTGAGAGTTATGCGAGTGTGAGTCACACTCCTTTACTGATTCTTTCCCTCTTCTTCTACGCATCATTTCCTGTTCTTTTTCTATTTTCCTATCAATAAAAAGTGACAAAAAGGCTAAAAATATTAAAAAAAAATTTGGGGGGTGGGTACAGTTTTGTAAAGTTTTTGATAGAAGTCTTATGCTCACCAAGGCTGCATTTATTTGATCAAAAATACAGTAAAAACAGTAATATTATGAAATATTATTAGAGTTTAAAACAACTCTTTTCTATTTAAATATATTTCCAAGTGCAATTTATTTCTGTGATAGAAAAGCAGAATTTTCATCATCTTTACTCCAGTCTTCAGTGTCACATGATCCTTCAGAAATCATTCTAATATGCTGATTTGGTGCTCAAGAAAATTTCTTTTTATTATCAATGTTGAAATCATTGGAAACGGTGACACATTTTGATGAACCGTGATGCATCATGATTATGAATAGCGTTAAAAGCTGCATTTATATTAAAAAAATATTTTTTGAAACAATGTAACAGTCTCTCAATTTTGATCAATTGCATCCTTGTTCAATAAAATTCTTAATACAATTAATTTTAAAAAGATTAAAAATCGTACTGACTGCAAACTTTTGAACGGTAGTGTATGTAAATAAAATGGCAATTTCCTTAACGGGACATTTTTGGCCCTGTGAACTGCTAGAAAATAAACTCTTAAAACACTTTTCAGATGCTTACTAGTTTAAGTAATTTGTCAGTTTGTTTATTTAATCTCAAGCTCTTCCCTAACTTTAAATAAAACTTAGGAGTAAAATTGTTAATAAATTGAAGGACAACTGTAATTTGTCATTTCAAAAGTAGTAACAAATGTCCTGATAAAAAGTTTCCAAGATAGAATAATAACATAAACACATTTGGTTTTTAATCAGTAACACATTTGCAAACATTTCAATGGAATCTATTTGCCACATGGCTGCTGCCACTTCCCACGTGTGTGATAATGTGGAAGCAGATTGGAAGTGTGCGGCTCTCTCACTCTCTCACTCATCTGCTTCCCTGTTCTGAAAAGTTCCTCATGACAGGGAGCACATGGCCATGTCATCTGACCCTCTAATGACAGTAACACACTGGCCGCCTGCAGTGGTTTGTGTTAGCCTGAGTAGAGGCGTAAAACACGATGTGAACACCTCTGGCCAGCCTGTGCTCTCTCTGGCCCTGCTAAAGATCCTGGCAGCATCTGCCCGTCCTGGCACCATCTCACAAACAGATTTCCACAGGTCTGTTCGGCCGTACCAGACCCTCGGCGGGGATGACTGATGACTGTATTGAATGTTCAGCTTGTCTGTGGTCATGGGACTCGTTGAGTATAAACTAAGCTGATGCAATCAGACTAGAAGTTACACTATAAAAATATATTTACACAAAAAAATAAAATAAAATAGCAGCTGTGGTTGCCAAAAATTCACTGTAAAAAAATACGATGTCAATGTTTCAGGTATTATGAGATGGGATATTGATGCCTGTATATTTTACAACTTATTTTACAGCGTATATTTAATTAAGTGGTATAATGTCAATATACAAATCTTCTTGAACTAACAAAATTAACTTTCTACTTTCTACTTTAAAATGTACTGATAACTACCAAGGGAATACAGGGGGGACAACAGAAAACCACAAGATGAATCAGAGTTCATTGCCTGCATCCATAAAACAAGGCCAATAATCATATATACAGTAGACCATGAAGGTAACTCACATGACACTCAAATAATGCAGTAAACAAAATTAATAACAGAATATGTAGCACAAAACGCCCTTTGTACAGTATCAAAAAAATAAAAAATAAGAAACACAATGTATATGTCATGCAGGGATTTCTGAGAATATCTTTTACTGGTTATTAATGGTAAATCATGTTAATTTATAGTTTTTACTTGCATAAACTAAGAACTTAATTGAAAATGCACTTTCAGCTTGATATCCCTTATGCTAATAATTAATTAAAGGAATAATTAAATAAGTAATAATAAGTAATAATTTCTAAATAAAGAAAAATTACCATAATTTAAGTCAATGTTATTTGAAACAGCACTGACAAAAATAAAGCATGGCATGCTAAACATTACAATGTAAATGGAGCCAAGCTACAGTCGCATTGTCCAGGTCATGACATTTCCAAAAGACAAATGATTGCTTTAGTCTAACTGAAACTGAAACATGCATTGGTTTTTGCATGTATTTGTAACAAAAAGAGCAGCATGAACATTCTACTAATGTTCTCCTTTTGTGTTCCATAGAAGAAATTAGAGATTTTTAATTTCAACATCAACTGACAACAGTGAAGAAACAGTATATTCTTTGTAGCTTGGCTGCTGAACTGGCTTTCCAGTGTTTCTGTTTTTGCTCATCCTAAATTACATCAGTTCCGCCTAATATGTGTGAGGTTGTCAGAGGCCAGTCTATTTAAGTGACAGCGTGTCTGAGAGGTTCTTGCCAGGCAGCAC
This sequence comes from Sinocyclocheilus rhinocerous, assembly GCF_001515625.1. Lineage (NCBI taxonomy): Eukaryota > Metazoa > Chordata > Actinopteri > Cypriniformes > Cyprinidae > Sinocyclocheilus > Sinocyclocheilus rhinocerous. Next base: position 3,600,614 of record NW_015639782.1, read on the forward strand.
TATGGAGTAAACCTGCTTTAAACTGCAGTCTGAGAGCAGTCACAGGTAGACTCCCTCAGGAGAACTGTGGAGACTAAATAGCCATTTCCTTCTCAATCTGTTTCACTCACTCACTATTTCTCTTTTCTCCATCCCTCCAATCATGAGCAGAGAACCTGTGGATTATTTGGAGCCTGTGTGCCCTTTCATATGTTGTTCTTTGGTGTATGTTGATGCCCGATAACATTTTGATGTATTTGAATAACTGTGCAGTGGACTGAATTTTAAAGGACACCAAGCTCCACCTCTTCCATCCACATTTACTGCTTTAATGAGGTGCTCTGCTTGCTCTTTCGGCCTCCAGTCCTCTGTATAAACACACACGCACACCATATCCTTTGGCACCCTCCAACATACACACACAAGCTACATGCCTCACAGATTAAATAAAACACACACACGCACATTCAAAATAACTCAGCAATCTCAATCTTGCTACACAAAAGCGTCTGCAAATATCACAGTAATTACACACAGACAAGCTTAATACGACCTTTCTCTCCCTCTCTCTCTCTCTCTCTCTCTCTCACACACACACACACACACACACACACACACAAACACACACACACACACAGATAAGGACACACATAAGCCTGCATACTCATTGACGGGAGTTACACGTCATTACCCTACACAGTGGAGCGTATGGCTGCGGGCACTCAAGGGGACATGTAGTAATAATCACTCCTGTATCCTGCTGTATTTATGCCCTAAGTGGACAGTTCCAGGTCAGCTATACATAATGTGTTATTTCCAAGGAATTCAACCTTTACAAATACAGTATATGCATGGTATGACAACATAAGCCAGGGCTTCTCATCATTTGCATGTACTCATTGCTTGCTCATATCCTGTGATAATTCCATTCAATCGCATTGGCTGATGGCTTACAAATGTCAGAATGCTTTTAAAAAGGAATATACATCCTCAGGGCTGTCTATAATATTTCTAATATTTTAATGTATGTATTTTATAATATAATGTTTATATATTGTATTTATTCAAATAATAATAATAATAATTATTATTATTATTATTTAAATTATATTTCAAACATATTATAGAATATAATGTTTTACTATAAATTAAATATTATCATTATGATTATATCATACAAATATTATATTTCATTTTTATAATTTATAACTATATAATATTTTAAAGTCAGCATGAAATAGAAATTGCAATTTTCTTTTCTTCCCTACTGAGGCATATTTGATTAAAACGGCTTCTCAAATGAGAAAAAAATGTTAATGATAAGAATTATTTTGGTTAAAGATTATGAGGGCACATAAATAAAAAAAAAAACATTATAAAATAAACAAATAATTTATAATAAACACTGCAACATTCCATAAAATTAAGAAATGTCAAATTTTTCACGGTGACTATAATTACATTATAACAACTCTAATAATAATTTGAACCTACACATTCACATGATCCAGAATTTTCATGTATTTTGACTGCAATAGAATAATGTCTGCTCTTCCCTGAAAGTGCAAAAGAGGATCCTGAGAAATCTCTTTGTTGTGGATAACGGTAGTCATGCCCTAAACTGGTCTGCTGACAAGGCCTCTCAGGGCTGAAATGGCTGCTATCACTCCTGCAACAGGAGAACAAACCAATTTAGCAAAAGCCAGCGGCGACCTCAGAAAGATGTTTTTTTTTCCTATTACCCAAACACAACAAATAGCCTGAGTACTGCATCTCATTTTATCCATCATGTCTGATGCAATAAAAAAAACATAAAATATTGACAGTTTAAGCTACAGTATGATGTTTGTGTCATTTTATAAAAACAACTAAATTGTCCTGCCAGGTGGCTGACATTAGGACTTAGGCCGTGAGTCCACCAAAGCATTTTTAGCCAGCTGAAAATGGCTAGCTGTGAGCGCTTGAGAGTGCGTCTGAGGTGCAGCGTTTTTTCACTTGAGACACTTTCAGTGCTATGATACGGAATATCCACGGAAGTGTAACTAGTATCTGATTTTGCAGATAATTTATTTATGAATAGAAAAATGTTGACACAATATAAATACTTGCTCTGGCCCTTGTTTTAAATGATTTTGTTGCATTGTTGTGCTTGTTGTCATCTGTTGCTGTTGTACAAGGAGGTTGTGGCGATTGGTCGGTGTGGAATTTGTCCCGCCCATCCCCCACAGTGATTGGACGGCTGACTAAAAAATGACAAGTGATGAGCACAACGTTTTACCCAAAGTTGAACATTCTTCAACTCTTAGTGGTGAGAAAAAAATGCTGAGCGCGCAGCACTTAGTGTGAAAATAAAAAAACAAAAAAAACAAACACTCAGCGCCTCATCATGCTCCTGGAGTCATAAAAATGTGGCGCTCCCGTTGAAAACAATTGACCAGTACATATCGTCTCGGTTTAGATTTAGCTGTGTTTAAAATAGTGTGACAATAACCGAGCCATACCTCTCACTGTGATTGCCTTTAATGATAATGGTATACAGAGTTACAGGTCCTTCATACTGAGGGCCACAAATAGCTCTCACTGCAGCAAAAGTGATCCAGGTGCAGAGACCACTGCTCTGGCCAAACGAGAGTTCACTTCTTCAGAATGAGTCGCCTGCACAAACTGAGCATGAGAGTGTGAACCACAAAAATATGGATGGGAATAAAATCCACATCAGTGGCAAATGTGACAGGTCGGCACACACACTGGGTGGCACAACTGTGTGCCCTCACCAGCATATATCCAACCAATCAATGCCCAAATTATTCCAACCCAGGCTCATTCGAAATATGTGCCTCTAAATAAATTTCTGCAACACCGTTATTATGTACCTTACTGCACGTTTCGCGGCAGTTTCAAAGTGAAATGTCCAGTGAGTGGCGCTAAAACACGGGTACAATACGTGACCCTGGTACGTTTTTTTTTAACGTTGATATAGGCATGTATTGCTGTGTTTTTATTACGTTGCTTCAGGTACGTATTGCAACGGTTCATAATTCAAATATCCAGGGACTGTCGCTAAAATTAATGGTCTATCGTGTTGGAAATATCCCCTACACCAAACCCAAGCCTAAACCTACCCGAAAGTGTTAACAAATGCAAAACTGATATAAAAATGCATTTTTTGATGCAACTGTGCCATTTGATCTTCCTTATATGCAGGTTTGAACTGTTTTGTCGAAGCATAGTTTCGCGGGATACGTGCCGGAGCTCTTCACCACTCAAGTGCAACTCCATACTGTGTGAGCTACCGAACAAACCTACTGAATATGAAAACCCACACATCTGAAGCTGGATATGTGACGCTAACGTTCAAAAGTACCCTATCAGTTTTGAAATCTCGCAGCATGCATGGTTTTGAATATATAACATAATATTCCTCAAGTAATTGTGCGAAAATTAGGCTTTATTAATCGAAACTGTGGACCTGTAAATCATACTTTGTGTGAAAAGGAATAAAAGTTGTTGGAGTTTTACTGCCTCTAGTGTTCATTTCAACTGGAAACTGCAGCGATTCGTACGTATAGGTATGTTTTTACAGTTTTGCAGAAATGTATTTAGAGGCACGTATTTTGAATGAGCCTATGTTGAATTATTCATGTGATGGCAAAGCTGACTTTCAGCATCATTACTCCAGTCTTCAGTGTCACATGATCCTTCAGAAATCATTCTAATATGCTGATTTGATCATCAAGGAATCTGCACACTCACGTAAAGCAATATATACAGTATAGTAAATCTCAACTGCTTCATTCCTTGTTTCATCAGAAAATATAAACTATATTATGGCCCAGCACTAATCTACTAAATGTGACTATAAGACATGAAGATATTATATTATAAATATAAACATCATGATTTTCTGTAAAGCTTCTTTGAAACAATTTGTATTGTGAAAAAGTGCTATACAAATATATATGACTTGACGTTGCAAATGTTGTGCAAAAATTAATTTTTAGAGTATTAGAGATGCATAGTTAAAGGGATATCTAAAAAACAAAGTAAACCAAATAACTTATGAAGAATTGTCTGGTTGACAGGAATTTTGTACCAGAAACAACTAAGGATGTTGATCTCAGAGCATGATGTGGAGCAACTAATTAAAAATAGCAACACAACTAACTTAACTACATTTTCCAGTAGCGTGACAGTAGCTCTGCTGCTTCCAAATTTCAGCTTTTCCAGCAACATGGTACTTTTCCTAGTAGTGGTATTGATTGACAAAACGTTATTTCATTGTTTTTATGGCACATTCTGAAGCTCTACATTCAGACAGCGTGTTTGGATATATCCACAAGCTGTCTCTCTCTCTCTCTCTCTCTCACACACACACACACACACACACACACACACACAACCCTTAATGCATGTGAGCACAATAATAAATTCCCAGCTAAGAACCCTTCCTCTTGTACGGCTGGATATTAAACTCAAGTCAAGGATCAGAACACTAAGTAGGCCTGAAGAGTGTTAGAGCAGGCTGACCAGAAAACTTGACGCTCAGTCTTGGTGTGCAGGGGATGAACAAAACGGTCACACTTTCAAAGAGTGCTAATAGTGCTGTGAGCCCGTAGCTGCTGGGCTCAGTATGTGTCCTCGACATCACGGAAAGGATAAAAGCACAGTCCTTAGACAGGCATCAGTAAAACGTATTAGCTCGTGTGCTTTGCAAAATTGCAAAGCATAAAAGAGGCAGATGTCAGCTTAAGTCAGAGATAGGGCTGGTCTCATTCTCTCTCTTCCACACTCTTTCTTTTTCTTCTTTGTTTCACCAATGTAAAGGAACAATGACATCTTAATGCCTAATTAAGCCGATAATTGAGAAAACCAGACCATTCACAAGGCATCTTAAGAGACAGCAGGCTGACCCCCCCCC